>NW_020940360.1:3324734-3329073 GCF_900497805.2 Vombatus ursinus
ACTACTACTACTACTACTACTACTACTACTACTACTACTACTACTACTCTTCTGAAAGCTTTTCATTTCATACCATTTGGAGATCAAGCATATCTGGTAAAACAGCTTCCAAGAGCATTATTCTTAAAATATTATGCATCAACATTGGGTCAAGATAATTGTGTATAACAATTTTTTTAGGATAATGGATCTTTTCTAGTACAGTTTATTGAATGTGTTCTCAAGGATATTTTGTGGCGTACATTTGTAGTATTGCTACTTGTTATCTATCTGTCCATGAAAGAGAGTAAGCTTTTGATGTAAAATTCTAGCCACAAGCCCTATCTTGCTAGATATTGGGTAGGTTATTGTAGCCTCCAGGGACATATTATGAAGTTTCTAGCATGTCCTTACACAATCCACATCTATCACAAAATTGTGACTTAAAAAATATTCCTCCCTATTTTCTGATAGAGATGGCCCAGTTCCAAAGTGTTATAAATCCTTTCATTTATACAAATTCTCATTACTCAACTTGGTTGATTCTTTTCTTTTTTTATTTTTATAACATACTGTTAACTGAGTTCATTTGGATGTTACATATGGAGGACCATTGAATTTCACCTCAGATCTTAGCCATTTAACAGGCTGTATCTGATGGTAATCCACTTTGGGTTACATAGTCCTCTCTCTGAGACCAATCACCAACTTGGAACTTTCGCTCCATTTGGTCTCCAGATGAGGTGTTTACTATTTATTTCTCTAACCTTAAAGCATGGTGTTCCCATGACTCCCAGAATCCCATAAGGATGTGGTGTCCAGATTAAACTACAAAATCCTCACTTCAAGAACCTGAAGTCTTCACGTGATGGACTGACCTACAGCAGATTAGCTTTTTGATGTTTTATATATTGGTTCCTACTTCAAAGAAAAATGTCAAATGGTCACAAGCCCAAAAAGAGTTCTTGGAAGAACTTAAAAGGTACTTTAAAAATCAAATAAGAGAGGTTGAGGGAAATTAGGAAAAAATAAGAACAATCCAAGAAAATTATGAAAAGAAAGTTAACCAACTGGAAAAAGTTAAGGAAGAAAATAATTCCTTCAAAACTAGAATTGAGGAAGCCAATGATGTTACAAGACACCAAGAAATAATAAAACAAAATTTAAAGAATGAAAAATAGAAGATAATGTGAAACATCTAATTAGAAAAACAACTGATCTTAAGAACAGACTGAGGAGAGACAATATAAGAACTGTTGGACTACTGAAAGTTATAATTTTAAAAGGGTATAGATATAAGAAGAAATTATTAAGAAAAGTTGCCCTGAAGTACTAGAACAAGAGGATAAAATTGAAATAGAAAAAATAATCCATTGATCACCACCTGAAAAAGATCCCAAGGTCAAAGTCTACAGGAAAATTTTAGCCAAGTTTTAAAACTCCTGGGTTAAGATAAAAAAAAAAAAATACTGTAAGCAACAAGAGGAAAAATTGACTACTAGAGAGCTACAGTCAGGAAAACACAAGATCTAACCAACAGCTTCTACATTAAAAAAAAAAAAACTAAAGTGCTTGGAACATTATATTTTGTAAAGGAGACAGGTTTGCAACCAAGTATAACTTACACAGTTAAATTGAATATAATCATGAATGAAAAAATGAATGTTTAATCCATTGAAAGACTTTCTGGTATTTGTGACAAAAAGACCAGAACTCAATGGAAAATTTGGCATATAAGATCAAGGAGAAACATAAGGTAAACATTAAAGATCAATTATAAAGGACAAGGGTCAAAATGTTTGCTTCTTACATGGAAAAAATGTTATCTGTACTCTTAAGATTGTTATTATTATTTAGGTACTTTGAAAAATCATACATTGTTAAAAGGCTTGGAGTTGAGTTGCATATAGTGGGGTGATTATAAAAAAATATAAAACTGGGTAGAGAGAGGGAAACTGGCATAATTATACAAATGGGGAATGAATGGAAGAAATGTTACAGTGGAAGTAGGTGAAGGTGGAGGGTTGGTAATGCCTAACTAATCTATTTAATGCCATTCTAATTAAATTACCAAAAATTATTTGACTGAGTTAGAAAAAATAATAAAAACTAATTAATACTCTTAATTGATTGATTCAGTTAATATGCCAGCCTTCTGTAATTCCATTATTTGAAGTATCTGTGGAAATCCTAACATTACAGTTAAATTGAACAAATCCAAAGGCATGCATCTATTATGTCTCTAATATTGTTTCATGAAATGATTTTTGCTTAAATTTTAAGTAATTCTAATTTTAACCAATTTTTTCATGTGATCTGAGAGGTCTGACAATCAACTTCTTTCATTTTGTTAAAGAAAAAGTGTTTATATTACTATAATAGACTTAGAATTATGGACCTTGTATCTTGTAATTATTGTATGGATTTTTGTGCAGATGTTTTTCAAGTCTTTTATTGACCATTTTATAGTTCGACAACAATACATTGGGATTATCTTTTTATAGGTGTTTATTGCTCTAAACATATACTTTCTCCAGCTTTAACTTTAAAAAGTACTAATAATTCCCCTAACATATGCAGCCATAGCCTTCTTGTTGGTACCTTATGGTTGAAATGTTTTGTCAGGAAATATTTTTAGGTAAAACCTCAATTATTGGTTGAGTGTGACTTCTGGGTTCAAGCTTAAAGCCTTCAATACTAATCTGTTTTTGTTATATATTAAGCATTGTACATTAATGAAGTCTAAGTAATAATTTGATGTCATTAGTAAGAAAACTTCCAAGATATGAAGAGGTGGGTTATTTGTGTTTTTAATGGAGCCATGTACCTTTATGACATGTAAATATATCATGTAATTGATAACCATATAGGAAATAAAATAAAGAATTTAAGACTAGGCAGAATTGTAATGGATTTAAAAGTTTGCACTGAAAAATCTCACTTTTGATATGAATTGAGCTTAACATTTTGTAAGAAGTGTATTTTAGGAGGCAGTTAGGTGGTGCAATGGATAGAGCACTGGCCCTGGATTCAGGAGGACCTGAGTTCAAATCTAGCCTCAGACATAACACTTATTAGCTCCGTGACTCTGGGCAAGTCACTTAACCCCATTGCCTAGCCAAAAAAAAAAAAACAAACTATATTTTAAACAGAGAACAATTTTCCATATAGGTATGAAGTACTCTAGTATTCTCTTTAAGGTTTTGAACATTTCATATACATTTCCGCACAGTACATGAATAAGTTATGAGTAGAGACTTAAGTCAAAGTCTTTGGGGCTATCAACAGTATAAAACAGCATATATAGTGTGATATAAAATATACAATTGTAATATACAATATATCACTATTATACAATAGTTAACATACTATAAAATTTTACAGTGCTTTCAGGCAGTTTGTTCAATAATTACTAAATGACAAATTGATCTCAATAATAAAACAATCTTTTAATGTCTAGAAAATTTTTGCCTCTCCACCAAATGTTGCTTTCTTATAAGTGTTTATATATTTATTAAGTGATATAAGTTGTGAATGCTTTGTTTGAAGTGCATGAATCTAATTGGCCTATAATTGAAAGAGTCAATGGTATCTTCATGTACTGGCAATAGATTAATAATGTCTTTGGTTAAGAAAAGTGAGATAAGGCTTAGGTCTAAGAGAAAGCTAGTAAATAGCTTTGCTATTAATTTTCTAGTGGCATTATAATGAAATGTTTCAGCCAATAGTTATGGATTCTATATAGCCCTGACATATTTCAGTTTTTTTAGAAAAGCTAGATACTCAGTTACTTCTATTCTGTCATTATATTAATAATACACAAAATTTCTGTTTCTCATTTAACCCAACTTGACATTTTGTCACATCAGACTTCATGTGACAACCAGCAAGTTGGAATGTATTAATTTTTAGAAAACGTATTTCTAGAGAAGGTATGCCACTAACAGTTGTACGGACAGGGGCAGCTAGGTGGTGCAATGGATAGAGCACTGGCTCTGGATTCAGGGGGACCTGAGTTCAAATCCAGTCTTAGACCAAACACTTGACACTTGCTAGATGTGTGACCCTGGGCAAGTCATTTAAGCCCATTGCCTAACCAAAAAAGTAAAAACCAAAACAACAGTTGTACCAAATATTCTTTTCAAAATCTGTAATGAATTGGCTTTAAAACATCCGTCAGAAATGTGATGGTGAGTCCTTGATGATTTTTGGGATGAAGAGGGCACCAGGATGCCTAATGAGAAACAATTTGGCCCAGGAATAAATGGATCAGATCAAAGCTGTCCTTTCAGCAGTGGGATTGTCCTGATTGAAAAAGGAGGAAAGAAAGAAAGAAAGAAAGAAAGAAAGAAAGAAAGAA
>NW_020940360.1:3329173-3351540 GCF_900497805.2 Vombatus ursinus
AAAGAAAGAAAGAAAGAAAGAAAGAAAGAAAGAAAGAAAGAAAGAAAGAAAGAAAGAAAGGCAGGAAGGTAGGAAGAAAGATAGAAAGATAGAAAGAAAGGAAGGAAGGAAGGAAGAAAGAAAAAGGAAGGAAGAAAGAAAAAGGAAAGAAGAAAAAAGGAAGGAAGGAAGGAAAGAGGGAGGGAAGGAGAGACAGACAAGGGAGGGAGGAAAAGAGTGAGGGGCAGACAGAGGAAGTAACATTGTTCTCATGGTTTCCATGACTAAATGCAAGACAGAGCATCCTCCTTTTCCACCACATGGCTCTCAGAGACAGGTCAAAGAAGTTTTCCCTCCTCATTGCTGAAACTAAAAAAAAAAAGAACAGTAAAAGGACATGTATCCCTTTTTGCATTTGAATTCTGAGTTCTGAATCATCAAGCTCCAAACCAGTTGTTCATCAGACTTACTAGTCTATTAGAACACTATTTGAAATTTTTTTTAATATTTCCCAGTTATATTTCTAAAAAAATTTTAACATTTATTTTAATACATTTTATTTTCTCCCAATTACATGTTAAAACAAATTTTGGCATTTGTTTTTTTTAAGTTTTGAATTTCAAATTCTATCCCTCCCTTTCTTCCTCTTTCCCTCCCTTCTCTTTTTCCTCCCTGAAACAGTGAGCAATCAGATATAGGTTATACATGTGCGATCGTGTAAAACATTTCAATATTAGTCATTTTGTACAAAAAGATTCAAACAAAAGAAAAAGAATGAAAGGGAGTTAAAATAGCATGCTTCAGTCTATATGCAAACAATATCAGTTCTTCCTCTGGGGTAGGTAGTACTCATCATTAATCTTTTGGGATTACTTTGGATCATTGTATTGCTAATAGCTAAGCCATTCACAGTTCTTCATCATACAACATTGCTGTTACCGTGTGCAGTGTTCTCTTGGTTCTGCTCACTTCACTTTGCATAAGTTCATGTAAGTCTTTCCAGGTTTTTTTTTTTTTTCTGAAATCATCCTGCTTGTCATTTCTTATGGTAGAGCAATATTCCATCACAATCATATACCACAGCTTGATTAGCCATTCCTTGATTGATAGGCATCCTTTTGGTTTCCAATTCTTAGCCTTCACAAAAATAAATGGTGTAAATATTTTAATACAAATAGGTCCCTTCCCTTTTTTTTATGCTTTTGGAATATAGAGTGAGCAGTGGCATTGCTGGATCAAATGGTATGCATAGTTTTATAGCCCTTTGGGCATGGTTCTTAAATTGTTCTCCAGAATAGTTGGATCAGTACATAGCTCCACCAGAAATGCGTTAGTGTCCCAGCATTCCCACATCCCCTCCAACATCCATCATTTTCCTTTTTTGTCACATTAACCAATCTGATAAGCACAAGGTGGTACCTCAGAGTTTTAACATTGTTTTTTTTAATTGAGTTCCAAATTTTCTCTCAATCTCCTGTTCCTCTCCTCCTCCTTGAGATGTCAAGCTAAAATATACTGATTATACATGTAAAGTCATGTAAAGTGTTTCCATATTAGCCACATTGCAAAAGAAAACACACACAAAAGCACAAGAAAAATTAATAAAGTGAAATGCCACGCTTCAGAATTGATCAGTTCTCTCTTGAGATGGATGTATTTTTTATTTTGGGTTCTTTGGAATTCTTTTGGATCATTGTCTTGACCAAAGTAACTAAGCCTTTCACAGTTGATCACATTGATGTTACTGTGTACACTGTTCTACTTTTGCTCATTCCACTTTATATCAGTCTATGTAAGACTTCCTAATTTTTTTTTTCTGAAAACATCCTGCTCATCATTTTTATAGCTCAATAGTATTCCATCAAAATAATATCATGTTGTTAGGCCATTTTCCAATTGAGGGGCATTCCTTCAATTATCAATTGTTTGCCACCACCAAAAGAGATGCTATAAATGTTTTTGTACAAAGAGGTTTAGTTCCCTCTGATTTAATATCTATGGAATACAGAACTAGTGGCAGAATAACTGGGTCAAAGGACATGCAGATTTTTATAGCCCTTCGAGAGTAGTTTCAAATTGTTCTCCAGAATAGTTGGAAAAATTCACAAGTCCAATAACATTGCATTTTGTTGTCATTTTAGTTGTTTTAACTCTTTGTGACCCCATTTGGGGTTATGTAATTTCCTTCTCCAGCTCATTTTACAGAGGAGAAAACTGAGGCAAACAGGGTTAAGTGACTTGCTCAGGGTCACACAGTCAGTAAGTGTCTGAAGCCAAATTCAATCTCAGAAAGATGAGTTTTTCTGACTCCAGGCCTAGCACTCTATCTATTGTGCCACCTAGTAGCATCATAAAAGTACATTAGTATCTCTCTTTTTTTCCCCAAATTTTCCACCAGCATTTGTTTTTGTGAGTACCATTTTATAAGGTAGTTTGAAATTTGGCACTGCTAAGATGCCTTCATTCACATTCTTTTTTTTCACTGATTTCCTTGATATTCTTGATGTTTTATTCTTCCAAATGAATTTTGTTAATTATTTTTTCTATCTCTATAAAATAATTCTTTTTTAGTTTGATTGGTATGTCACTAAATAAGTAAATTTCTACAGATTCTCACTTTATTATATTGGTTTTGCCTACCGAGGAGCAATCAATGTTGCTCCAATTGTTTTGATCTGCCTTTATTTGTGTGAAAAAAATATTTTGAAATTGGTTTCATATAGTGCCTGGATTTGTTTGACTCAAAACTATTTTATATTTTCTGCAATTTAAATTAGAATTTCTCTTTTGGTCACTTGCTACTAATTTTTGTTGATAATATATAGAAATGCTGATGATTTATGTAGGTTTATTTTATATCCTGCAACTATGCTAAAATTGTTAATTATTTCAACTAGTTTTCAGTCAATTTTCCAGAGTTCTCTAAGGATCCCATCATATCATCTGCGAAGAGTGATACCTTTGTTTCTTCATTGTGTATTTGTATTCTCTCAATTAACTTTTATCTTATTACTATAGTTAGCATTTCTAATAGAAAATTGAATAATAGTGATAATAATGACAGCCTTGCTTCACCTCTTATCTTATTGGAAAGGCTTCATTTTTGCCTTTCTGGGTTCCTCTCAAGTCTGGTATTTGGTAATCTAATTTTCTAGGCAACTCTGATTTTTTCATCAAGAATGCTTGCAACACCTTCATTTCACTAAATATCCATTTTCCCCTGAAAGATTTACTCACTTTTTCTAGATAGGTTATTCCCAGTTGTAATACTAGCTCTTTTGCCTTCTATGATATCATATTACAAGCCTTCTGCTCCTTAAATATTCCAGCTAATAAATCTTGTGTAATCCTGACTGTGTCTCTATGATATCAAAGAACCATGTTGTCCCCCCCACACATCCACACACCCCATTACTTGAAGTATTTTTTTTTCTTGTGTGAGCTCTGGAATTTGGTTATAATTTTCCTGGGAATTTTTTTTTTTTGGTAGGGGAACTCATTCAGATAGTAATTGATAAAATTGTTCTCAATATCTAACCTAACCTCTTATTCTAGGATATTGGAGCAGTTCTCTTAACATTTCTTGAAAAATGATATCTAGTTTCTTTCTTTCAGCATGGCTTTCAGATGGTCATTAATTCTTAAATTAACTCTCTTCAATCTGTTTTCTAGGACAGTTGTTTTTTCCAATGAGATATTTCACATTTCTTCTATTTTTTTCATTCTTTTTTATTTTGTTTTATTATTTCTTGATGTCTCATGGGGACATTAGCTTCTACTTGCCCAATTCCTATTTTTAAAGAGTTATTTTCTCCAGTGAAATTTTGCACCTCTTTTTGTATGGGGACAATTATGTCTTTAAGGATTTATTTTCATTGGTGAAGATTCGTTCATCTTTTTCCCATTTGGCCTGTTCTATTGTTTAAAGTATTCCTCTCTTCAGTAGTGTTTTGTGCCTCTTTCCCCAAGATGTTAATTGTTTTGTCATATTTTTCTTCTATCTCATTTCTTTATTCAAATTTTTCTTCTATCATTCTTATTTGATTTTGATTTTTTTTAACCTCTTCCAGGAATTCTTGTTGAGCTTGTGTCCAATTCACTTTTTTTTTCCTTTGAGGATTTGCTCATATCTGTTTTGACATCATTGTCTTTTTCTGAGTTTGTGTCTTAATCTTCCCTGTCATCATAGTAGATTTTTATGGTCAGGTTCTTTTTGTTGTTATTTGTTTGTTTTCTAGCCTACTCTTCACTTTTCATTTTATGTAAAAGCTAAGCTTTGTTTCTAGTTTAAGGATGAGTTGGGCACTCTCCCAGTTGTCAAGATTCTTTTGCACTGATGTTTTCAGAGCTAGTTCTGAGGATTTGGAAATTTTCAGTACTTTCAAGATGATGTGATACAGTGACAAGTGTTGCCACTGCTCTCTTATACTTTCATTTGGTCCTTACCCAGGAAGGGTCCCTGATCCCTTGGGGTTGGAGTTAATGCTGATCCTCAGGGCCCCCAGTCCCTTACGATATCAAATGATTTTGTTCCTAAGGACCCTTGCTATCTCATGACTAAAAATGGTCCTCTCTGCCTTAGAACTGTGACCTGGAAGTGAATATAGGCAAAAGAATTGCCAAATGGCATTTAGTCCTGTACCCAGTGCTATCACAGGGGTTCCCTGTAATCTTTTTACTGACCAGTTTCTCAACCCCCTTACTGTCTCTGGCTTGAGAGCTCTCAAAGTTGTTATCACCATCACCAAGTCCCATCAGTGATCCTAAATCCATTTGAAATTTGGACAGCCTTTACCGCATGTTACAGATGTCTCCTTCCAAACTCATAAGTTTTCTTGGTCTAGAAAAAAATGTATCACCTTGATTTTTTGTTAGCTCTGTTGTTACAAAATTTGATTTTAAGCATTATTTAATTTTTTGGGGGGGGATTTTTGGGAGAGATTGACTGCAGTGTTTCCTATACTCCACCATCTTGACTCCAGTCCTAGAAGACATTTTTGTCATTGTACAACACAAACCTCTCAGTCACAATGGCTGGAAGCATGTTTTTTCAAAGTTCACTACATGAACATTTGGACTATTCTTAAGACTGAATCCTATAAACCAGTCAACTCCTATTACAACTGGAATCATTTATATTTCATTACATTAAACTGAGCAATATTACATTGAAATTTTCTACTGTTCATAAGAGTTTTATATTGATTTCTTCAGATGCTTTTCTGCACATCTTCAATAACTCTCTCAAATAGCTGGTACCATAGTGGTGCTTTATTTCTATTGCTTAAAGAAATGCTTTGATATCTTTTCTTTTCCTCCTAAGGTTCTTCGCATGACAATGGCTGTTGCATATACTGTTGTGTGTAGTCTCTGAAGTGTTTTACAATTTATGTCAAATAATATGAGACAAGTATGTTCTTTCATACATTCTTTAAAAATTATTTTTATTATAATTTTTCTATGAGTTAGATTTATGTTCTTAAATTCATTTTTCCCCAATGGGATGAGGAGATAAAATAATTTATGTTACTTAAAAAACAAAATTTAATTTAAAATAATTGGTCTACTGGTTAGATTAATGCTATTAAAATCAATTCAAAAAGGAATTTTTGGAATTATAGTCTAAGTATAATCATATCCTCCTCAAAATCACTAGAAGCATTCGTATTATTCTTGTCACCTATTTCATTATTAAGTATAATTTCTGGAGTTCTCACTAACTATTTGTTTCTAGGACCTCAAGTTCTTCAATTCTTGCTTCTTCTGATTTTAATAACTCCTTACAATCTCTTATTTCATCTTTTCCAGACTTAAGGTTGAAGTATTCATTCATCTGTTTACACATACACACATACACACATGTATTTTATATATACATATATGCATGTGTATGTATACATGTATATATGTATGTATTCACACACGTATATATGTGTGTGTATATATATTTGTGTGTGTGTATATATATACATACACACACACACACACATAATGTCTCTGCATTGGTCAGTAGTATATCATTCTCTAACTTAAAGCTGAGTGTACCAATGACTAAAAAAAACAGTAGGAAGCCCTTTTTCACAACTGGGAGTACAATTTTCTTGCAGTATATAATTGATGTACAATGAAAACAGTCATTTCTTAGAATACAAACATCTTGTAAGTAGGAATTGTTTTATCCTTTGTGCTTGCATTCCTAGCACCTAGTACAATACCCTAAGTTTTTTTTTTAAATTACTTGCTAATTATTGAATGATTCAGTTAATTTCTTCCCTCAGTCCATTTCATGTGTTCCCATGATTTACTTTTTCTAACAGCCAATTCTATTGACACTCAATCTTTTCTGCTTGGGAAGATATTTGTATTTATATTTTGTTCTAGTGTATTTTACCTTCTTCTGACAGAGGGAGAGAGAGAAAGAGAGAGAAACAAAATTTCCACTTGCTCCACTCTCCTTTCTCAAGCTGATTATCATGATGATTTCAAGTAGGACAGCCTGTATCCCTCTGCCACTTTTTCTGAGTTTTCTTTTTTTCTGTGTGTTTGTTTGTTTGTTTTATTTTACTCTCAGGACCAGTGACATCACACAGTTTGGAGTGCTTACTTAGTCACCACAACCCAACTTGGGTGCTGCTAGGCTTTAACAGTTACTATATCAAGTATCATTCCCCAGTTCATGCAGTCTGTGCCATATATGGCTCTGGCTGACATTTCCCTACTTTGATATTGCCTCCCCTTTCCAGGTGGAAAACAGGTTGAATTTGTTGGAGTTTTCTAATAATTATTATTTTTTAAGAATATTAAGCACAAACATAGATATTGCTAAGGGATATTTAATCACTATTTCCATTTCTACTGATAAATTCTCAAATCCCCCAAATAAGTAAATCTCATGCAGTAATGCTTGACCATGTGAGCATTCTTAGAATGGATACAAATTTTGTTTTCCCTCAAGATTATATTGATTTTTTTTCATATCCAGGAGAAAGCCTCTTTCAATGGCTTGAAATAGCAATGGCTCCTATAAAGATTTCTCCATTCCGTGCATAGTGAGTATTTCACTGCTAAGGTCCTGCCTAGAGAAAGTTGCACAAAGGCCTTCTATCCTAAGGAAACCTCCATTCATTGGTGACCTGTGCCAACACAAAAATAGGTAGTAGAGTGAATCATACAGGAGGCACCACACAGTCAACGGATACCAACACCAAATGATTCAATGTTATGAATCAAAGCTTCAGAATTCAAAAGAGAACACCAAAAAAATGTTTAAACCTTCTAGCTAAATTTGGTCATTTTGTTTTTATAAGCATATTCTGGCTTGTCTGCCTTTCAAATTCTACTGCAAGGATGAAGAATTTTAAAAAATAAAGAGGATTATATCTTTTTGTACCCCACCCAGCAACACATTGTTGAAGTCTGGAAAGTTTTGAAAAATGGGTCAGGAAGATCATTTAAGAAGAACCACTTTTCACATATTTTGTATCTGCGTCATTAAATATGTTGCTTTGCCTTCAGTAGACTATAAGCTCCCTGAAGGCAGGGACTATTTTAACTTCTATCTATGTGTTCCCAGGGTGTAATAGTGTTTCTGACATGTTAAGCTTTTAATACATGCTTATTTGTTTATTAATACTATTTGTTTGAAATTGTTGAATTAAAAATATTGGTATATAGAAAATAAAACTTATAAAATATTCCTTTTCATTACCTTACTAAAAAGAAAAAGTACATGACTACTTCTCTTGGTTACTGGTCTCACCATGTTGGCTCTCTTCAGGACTGTAGCTCTGCCCCTTAAAACAGTTTCACTATTTAGTCAGGGCAATACGGAGATACCTTAGAATGTGTTGGTTAAAAGCTTCATTCAGGCCTTCTCCTGCTCTGCTTATGCAACTTAAATATTTTTAGTGCTGAGGAGTTCAAAGCAGCTAATGTGTTGTGTTTCTGAATGACAAATAGAACACCCTAAAAACAGCACAAAGCTGTTTTCCTAAGCATGTTTCAGGGAAATATGTGTACACTTCTAAATGAAAGTCCACACTGCTTTTTGGCCATCCCAGCATTTCCTTCCTTGCACTGAATGATTCATTGTGCCTCCTTACTCCTTGCACCAGTCCGTCTGAAGTCCACTGTGACCAGGCAAAGCAGCCACCAGCAAACAGAAGCTGATTTCAGACTTTGAAAGCCACCTATGGCATGGAAGGAAAAGGAAACATTCCTTCTTGTGATTTATTGGTGATCTAAGCCCTAATTCCTGCCAGACAGAGATATCTGTGCCCTGTAGCATCTTCACAGTTTGGCTCCAAAATCAAATGGCATCCAAGGAATTCCCACCAGGAGTTAGGTACCAAATGAAAACAGTTCTTGAAGCCATTGACCAATTCCAGGACTCTGAGTGTGATGGAGGTGTAGAATGTGAGTAGAATGTTTTAATTGATCTGATGTGAAGAAATGCCTTAAAGAAACATTTTTACTCTACCTTTTATGTTGAATTCTAATAGTCCATTAATAGGAAGTTGTGATTTATTTAAAGTCATTTTAAAATGAATGAATAGATAAATAATTTATTGCCTTAAAACTTGAAAAAATGAGACAAGACAGCATCTATTTAGGTATGTACTTTTTTTTCTTTTCAGTTTGCTGCTTTCAGTACTATGCTACCTTACCAAGTAAAACAAATATTTGTTCCTTCTTTAAGTCTTTATTTTGTGAGATTTTAACACTTTAATATGAAAAGGGAAGGATCCCTATATAATGAAGGGACAGGACGTTTAAGTACAAATTTCATTTTCAGAGAGATTAAAATTCCCTTTGTACATATTCCCATCCAATATAAGGATTACACTTCAAGAGCAGGAAAAGACTTCAGAGGCCATCTGTCCAACTCTCCTCTTTTAAAAATGTGAAACTAGAGAGACTTAAAATCTCTGGTCCAATGTCACAAAAGTAGAGAAAACATCAGTGGTGGGATTTGAACTCTAAAGTCCTTTGATGTGGAACAATACTCTTCACCATACTGCCTTAAAGGGCATGCAACTTAATCTTCTTATTTTGCAAAAGAGAAAACTAAGTCACAGAAAGAGTACATAACCCAATGTCACAGAGAAAATCTTGCAAGTGAGCCTCAAGCAGCTGATTCTAAAGTTGTTGCTCTTTCTTCTCTCCCCAGCTCTCTTTTGTGTCAATAGGCCCATTCACACAGGTATCAGCCAAGGTCTCTTGGTGGACATGCATTATTTTCATTAGTAACTGGTCATAATCATGCTGTATGTAGAATTTCTGCTGAATGATTTCATAAAATATTTAACTATACAAATTACCTGCTGTTTACATAAGTCTGTAGTTTGGGCTCAAAAAATTTGGGCACAAAAAAGAAAGGTCAATAGCTCACGGTGGACTAATTTGGCCAAATGCTAGAATGAGCTACTGGTGAGTTCTTTAGATTCCTCAAGAAAATAGAGGGTTAAGGCTGACTGAAAATGTGTAGTATTTATAATTATGTAGAGCAAATGAAGTAATATGTATAAAACGCTTTATAAATTTTAAAATACTATTTATGTGTAAGTTGTTCTAAAAGTCTTGGTACAGTTTTAGGCCTCAGATCTTATGTATCATTTATAGCTATATCTATTATATCTATATCATAGATATATACAACACATATACAACTATATAAATAAACACATATTTGTACAGTAAACACATCATAAAATGCATATATTTACATATGTACTTATACACACATATATGCTAACATAATGGGTGTTGTAAAAGTATGCATTTATATTTACATCTATCTAAATATACATATTATTATTGACATCTTTATCAATTTTTATTTTGGTACAGACCTGAGATTTCAATGGATTAGAACCTTGGAGATCATCTTATGCAGTGCCTTCATTTTATGGATAAAAAACTGTGACCAAGAGCAGTCAAATAACTTGCCCAGGATCCCATAGCTAATAATTCTATCTGACCCTTAATTAATTAGACCCTTAAATAGTTGCCCAGAGCACTGAGATTAAGTGATTTATCAAATATCATAGATCTAGAATGTGTCAGAGGAAGGTTGTCTTTGCTAAGAATTTACTATCTAGTCCTCTAAACTCTTCCTCTATTGTGGTAATTACTGATTAAAACAGAATATGAGAAGTATTCATTCATTTATAGCTCTCTTTTATCATGAAAGTATCAAAAGCCTATGAATAGCAGAAATAAAAAAAAAAAAGAAATGAACAACAAAATTACCAACCTTGCCCCAAACCACTAAAAATAAGGAGATTGTTAAAATGATAGTAAAAAAACTGTATGTGCAGTGGGAGGAAAACCAACTGTGGTCCTTTCTATGTAGGCTTGTCTATTTTTTTCCCCTGAAAGTCAGTGAAGCCATTTAATACTTTATTAGTCCAGAGGATTAGGGTTTAAGATGCAGATGTGGCTTCCAGGTTCTTGAGGCACAAAAAAGTCTAGCTCAGGAGGAGTTGGGGCTGCTCAGACTTGATATATATTCCAGTGTCCCTGAGAGTCAGTACATACTTCTGACCTCCATATTGACATATAAAGACCAGGGGTGCTCTTTCCACTTGAACTAGGGCTGCATCCTTGAAAAATATCCTTTATATGTAACAACTAAATTTCCTTTTTTAATATACATTATATAAACTGTAAGTTTCTCATTTTGTCCTGAGTCATTTCTGGCCCAGAGGAGTATGGAAGTTTAGGAGAGAAGTCAAAGTTAAGCAAAAGAAAATAAAGATTAAGGAAAAATTAGCACATTTGTTGAACTGAAAACTTTATTGCTGACAGGAAAATATGCCTGTCAGCTTGCCACCTATTAACAGCATGACACTGCTAATATCAAAAGACTAGACAAATTGCAAAGAGTACTCTCAATAGCTCTCCTTTCAATGAATAACATGTTCTTGAAAACAGAGGTTACAATTATTGACACATTCAAGACGAAGCACACATACACTTTAATCATTGAGGAAAGAGCAAAGACAAATCAGTGTAGCAAAATGGAAAAAAAAGAAATGGGTTTGGAGTCAGATGATCTGGGCCCATAATTTTGTATAATTGTGTGTGTGTGTGTGTGTGTGTGTGTGTGTGTGTGTGTGTGTAGGGAAGGAAATTGAAGGATAAGAAAGGAAAGGAAAGGAAAGGAAAGGAAAGGAAAGGAAAGGAAAGGAAAGGAAAGGAAAGGAAAGGAAAGGTGAAAAACAAAGGACAGCATAGAAAGAGGAAGAAAGTGAAAGAAGGCATCTATATACAGTTTTATATACTTCTATATGCTAAATACATTACTGATATATACAGGATAAAGCTTAGTTTGCATCCTACTCATTGCCAGAGAGAAGACAATAGAAAGCATAGATGATAAAGGAAGAAAGTCACGTTTTGTGGTTCTGGAAAGGAAAGAAATAATATAACTGCTATGCCTTTAAACTCAAGAAAGAGGAAGACATTTTAGTTTTGTCCTTCTTTCTTTCATGGATTGGAACTCCTCAAGTTTCCTCACATTGCTAGTTCTTGGAATCAACCAATCATGAACCTTTATGAAGTGCTGACTAAGTCCCAGGTGCCTTGCTAAGCACTGGTGAAATAAAGAAAAAGGCAAAATTTCCCCTCTGCCATTCAAAAGTTTGCATTGTAATATGATAAACAATAATACATAAATTGGGGCATAGAAGATGAATGCAGAAAAGATAGAAGGTGACCTTATGAAGAAAAGCACTATCAATTGAATAGACTGGCAAAGGTCTGAAGGGAATTCAAGTTAGTCTTGAAAGAAACAATGAATCAAAGCCCAACAGCAAGAGATAGAAAGAGAAATTCCATTTAAACTTACTGTAGATATTATAAAATATTTAGGAGTCTACCTCCAAAAACAAACCCAGGAACTCTATGAACACAATTACAAAACACTTTTTACACAAATAAAGTCAGATCTAAATAATTGGAAAAATATCAGTTGCTCGTGGGTAGGCTGAGTTAATATAATAAAAATGACAATTCTACCTAAGCTAATTTACTTATTCAGTGCCATACCAATCAAACTACCAAAAATATTTTATAGAGTTAGAAAAAAATAATAACAAGATTCATTTGGAAGAACAAAAGTTCCAGAATATCAAGAGAACTAATGAAAAGAAATGCAGGGGAAGGTGGCCTAGCCATTCCAGACCTTAAATTGTATTACAAAGCAGCAATCATCAAAACTGCTTGGTACTGGCTAAGAAATAGAGTGGTGGATTGGTGGAATAGGTTAAGTATGCAAGACACAATAGTCAATGACTATAGTAATCTATTATTTGATAAACCCAAAGATCCCAGCTTCTGGGATAAGAACCCATTCTTTGAAAAAAAACTGCTGGGAAAACTGGAAAAGGGTATGGCAGAAACTAGGCAGAGACCAAAATCTCACACCATATACCAAAATAAAGTCAAAATGGGTCCATGATTTAGATATAAAGGCTGATACTATAAGCAAACTAATAGAGCAAGGAATAGTTTACCTGTCAGATCTATGGAGAACAGGAGAATACATGACCAATCAGGAGATAAACAACATTACAAAAAGCAAAATAGATAATTTTGATTACATTAAATTGAAAAGGTTTTGCACAAGCAAAGCCAATGCAACTAAGATTAGAAGAAAATTAGTAGAAAATTGGGAAAGAATTTTTACAACCAGTCTCTCTGATAAAGGCCTCATTTCTAAAATATATAGGGAATTAAGTTGAATTTATAAGAATACAAACCATTCCCCAGTTGATAAGTGGTCAAAGAATATGAACAGACAGTTCTCAGATGAAGAAGTTAAAGCCATTTATAGTCATATGAAAAGATGTTCTAAATCACTATTGATTAGAGAAATGCCAATCAAAACAACTTTGAGGTACCACATCACACCTATCAGAATGGCCAACATGACAAAACAGGAAAATGGTAAATGTTGGAGAAGATGTGGGAAAATTGGAACACTAATGCATTGTTGGTGGAGTTGTGAAATGATCCAACCATTCTGGAGAGCAATTTGGAACTATGCCCAAAGGGCTGTAAAAGTGTGCATACCCTTTGACTCAGTAATAGCACTTCTAGGGCTATATCCCAAAGAGATCACACAAGTGGGAAAAGGACCTACATGTACAAAAATATTCATAGCAGCTCTTTTTGTGGTGGCAAAGAATTGGAAATTGAGAGGATGCCCGTCAATTGGGGAACGGCTGAGCAAGTTGTGGTATATGAATGTGATGGAATACTATTGTGTTATAAGAAATGATGAACAGGATGACTTCAGAAAAACCTGGAAAGACTTGTATGGTCTGATGCTGAGTGAAGTGAGCAGAACCAAGAGAACATTGTACACAATAACAGCCATGCTGTGTGAGGACTAATATTGATAAACTTAACTCTTCCTGGCAATACAAGGATTTAAGACATCTCCAGAGGCCTTGTGATGGAAAATGCTCTCCAGAGGCCTTGTGATGGAAAATGCTATCCACACCCAAAGAAAGAACTATGGAAGCCAAATTGTTATCTTTTTTCTCTTCTATTGAGTTTTGTTTCCTCTTTCTGATGGTTCCTCCTATTGATTTTAATTTCTACTTACAACATCACTAATGTGAAAATGTTTAATATGAATGCAAATGTATAGCCTATATCAGATTGTGTGCTGTCTTGGGGAGGGTGGTAGGGAGGAAGGGGGAGAAAATTTTAAACTCAAAAGTATATGGCAGTGATTATTGATAAAGCAAAAAAATTAATAAAAAAATTTTAAAAAAAGAATGAAACCATGAAGAATACTATTGTTCTATAAGAAATGATGAGCAGGTGGACTTCAGAAAAACCTGGAAAGACTTACATGAACTGATGCTGAGCGAAGTGAGCAGAACCAGGAGAACATTGTACACAGTAACCGCCACATTATGCAATGACTAACTTTGATAGACTTAGCCCTTCTCAGGAATGCAAGGATCTAAGACAACTCCAAAAGACTCATGATGGAAAAGGTTATCCATATCCAGAGAAAAAACCATGGAGTCTGAATGCAGACTGAAGCATACTCTCTGCTCTTTTTTGTTTTGTTTTGTTTTGTTTTTCTTTCTCATGGTTCCTCCCATTCATTCTAATTCTTCTTTATAATATGACTAAGGTGAAAATATGTTCAGTAAGAATGTATATATAAAGTCTATATCAGATTGCATGCTATCTTGGGGAGCAGAAAAGGAGGGAGGTGGAGAAAATTTAAAACTCAAAAGTTTATGGAAGTGAAAGTTAAAAACTAACAATAAATAAATTATTTTTTAAAAAATGAAAAAAAAAAATAAAGAAGCCAAGGATGTGAGGAAGGAGATCATTCCAACCATGTGGATAAATAGTACAAATACAGAGAGAAGGGAAGTGGAATATTATATGTAAGGACTATCAAGTAGGCCAGTATAGCTGGATCCAAGAAGGTTTGGAAAGGAGAAATGGTTCAAGAAATTAGAAAGATAAAAAAGAGTCTGGTTGTGATGAACTTCAAAACCTTTCAATGAAGGTTATAATGAACATAGAGATAATAGGGAGTTATTATTATAAATTCTGTATTTAAGGTCCCCAGTCATCTGATCCACTCTCATAGCTATAATTATTATTCCTGTGTAGGACTCCCAAATCTATTGTCTCTAGCACTAACAACCTGGCCATTTATCCTGTGTACCTCTTCCAAGAATTCATGGGGTTTTCTTAGCACCTTCCATATTAAATCTATTTCTAGAGTACAATTTTATGAATCAACAGACATATATTAAGCACCTACTATGTATCAGGCATTGTTATAGGCATCAAGGATACAATGACAAAAGCAAAACACCCCTTGTTCTCAAGAAACTTACATTCTTTCAGAGCAGACAACATGAGGACAAATACATACACACATGCACACATATGCATATATATGTATGTGTGTATATACGTATATGTATGTATATGTGTATGTGTGTATATATGTGTGTACATACATAAAATTAATACAGTCTATGCTTTGGCAACACAAAATACTCTTTAAAAAACAACCAGCTGTGACCAGAGAAAATCTGTTTCAATTTGACAAAATAATTTTTTTCTTCTCTAGCCCAAAGCTAACCTTTTCTTAGATGTTTTTTATCTTGCTGACCTTCTCTTGTAGACCTTCTTCCCTCTACCTTGCCAATATATAGAACACATTCAAGGTTTCAATTCAATCATAATGATGTTATTGGTATCTGGCAACACATCCTAACATTCTCCAGATTTTCTCCAAAAAAAGCTTTCTTTTTAATGGTCATGTATGGTATTGAATTCCTGTAATTCCTACCACTTGGGGAGACTGAATCTGATGGATTACTTGAACTCAGGAGTTCTGAGCTGCAGTATGCTAAGTTGTTCAGGTGTCTGCACTAAATCTGATACTAATCTAGTGAGATCAAAGGATCATGGAGTCACCATACTGTGTAAGAGGGTCAGAAAGACAATAAGTCAAAGGTCTCCAATTGATAATGATAGGATCTGTAGATGGCCACTATACTTCCTCTTTGGGCAGAAAGATGTGGAGACCCAGTCTCAAAAATAAACAGATAGATAGATAGATAGATAAGTAGACAAGATAATGGATGGCCAGCATCTGATGCATCTATTTCTTTACCACCTATTTACTCAACCTAAATACAAGTAATCCACCTCTGACTATAGTTGTTCTATCATTATGTCCAATGACTTTTTTGAGGTTACTTAGACTTCCTGAACTTTTATTGAATTTGATGCTGCTGACCACTCCCTCAGTTTTTGAAGCATTTTACCCATTGGCTTCTATGTCACTTCACACACACACACACACACACACACACACACACACACACATTTTCAGAGCAAAACATAATGGGCAAAAAACCTACAAAAACAGCTTTGGAATGAGCAATAAATATTTCACAGAGCAAAAGTGAAGGTTCATAACAGGTAGACATTATCAGATTTATCAAACAAAACTGAAAGTCTTTTACTTTTAGATGGATCCTCTGAGATTTAAAAGATATGAGTGGAATCAAAAGACCCTTATCGGGCGTTGTATACATGAACTCAGCTGGAAATATGTTAACAAAGAATCATCAAACAAATGGCTAAATCATGAAGGTTTGATTAAGGAAAGTGAGGTGGTTTTGATAAGTTATGAGGACTACTTAACCACCACCAGAAAGCTTGTCTTTTTCTATTTCTGTGTGTGCCTCTGTCTCTGTCTGTTTCTCTTTCCTCTCTCTCTTCTTTTGCCTCTCTTTCTGTTTTTGTCTCTGTCTCTATATTTCCTCTTTTTGTATCTCTCATTGTCCTCCTCCCATGGACTCAATTATCTTCTCTACAAATGACTTTCAGCTCTAGATTTATGATTCCTGGATCCCATATGTACAGTCTGTCTTTCTTCTGAGAGCAAGTCTTGCATCACGTATTAAACTTTTCATAAAATCCTTGAGGGTCTGCATACAACATTCCTTTTTTACATATAATAGGGAATGCTCTCTTTCTCCTTTTGACTCAGATCCCTTCCCTCAGCATTAAATTGCTCACTCAACCTAAAAACTAACTCTATTTTATGCATAATCAAACTTTGATCACAGCACACTGTCCAAATATCCAGAATGAGGAGTACTAATTCATCTACTTCACTGATTGTCATCATTTTGGGAATATCCTGGTCATTCTTTTCTAAACCACAGGACTAAAAATCATTACAGTCATCTACTTGTAAGGTACAGTAAAGGCATAAAAATTGAGAAAATTAATATATTCATCATAATAATATGTTAAAAGCAAATGCTAACAATTGATATCTGTTTAAAACTATATATGTAAATATATATGTATATACATATATGTATGTGTATATATATATTATATATATAAAATCTCACTTGATATACTCAATAACTGTAAAATAATTATTTCACAGGTAAAGAAATGAAAACCCAGAAGGGTTAAGTAACTTTCTCATGAATACAAAACTTACAAATATAAAAGTCATCATTGCAATCTCTGTCTCTCTTGATTCCAAGTTAAGCATACTTTTTAGTAAAGTACACTGAAGAATGCATAACTTTCATTCAGTACAATAAAGCTTTTAATGAGTGGTTGATATTATTTAATATTTTCTTGGATACATGTTTGTGGGGTTGCAATTTCCCTCCCTATGTATAAGATGGTAATGAATCAGACTAATAATGGACCATAGACTCTTCAGCTTTAAGGTATCATAATTTTTTTTCTAATATAACTTCTTCATATTGAAGTTGAGGAAAATAAATAACATTGAAATGGTGTAAATGACTTTCTCAAGCATAGACCAATAGTAAGAATATTCAGAACTCAATCATAGGTTCTTTCACTCCAAATCCAATGTCCTTTCCAATACACTACACTTCATCCTTTGTCAAAGAGACTATCCTCTCCTGACACACTTAGTTCATATTGCTTAATAGTGGAATCATGGATGTTTCATCTAAAACAAGAATTCAGATGTCTAAGGAAGATGTATCCTCACTTAGCTTAGAAGTGTTTGAGTTCAATAGTAGCTGTATTTAGGCAAGAGATAATGGAAAGGATAATGATCTAAAAATGATTGTAATGACATATACTGTAAAATTTCAGATTCATTTTGTGTTCTTTATGTGCTATCACAGACTCTGTGATGCATAATACACAAACTTTGACTTTCTGGTTGTGGATCTGCTTGTAATCTTATTCCTCTACAGAAAACATTGGGGACCTTTAACTTTACCAGTCGCATATATCTATCAAATCTGGTCATCACTGTCCCAAGATGTTGAATAATTCTTTAGGAATTGGCACAAGGACTCAGTACATATCCTTGTTACTTGATTCCACATTGACCAGAGGACAACTGCCTCTTAATAATGCATTATGCATTATTCTTCCTCTTCCCATGCTCCCACAAATCACCTTATCTTGTAAATTAACTCAATTTTCAATGATATGCCTCCCAAATAAAATCCTTATTCATTCATAATAGGCAATGTTGTCTCCCTTTCTGGCTCATATGATGTTGCTCCATATCACTCAAGCTAAATATTAATTCATTATCCTCTATAGAATGAAAATTTGCTCTCAAAACACTATCCAAAAACTTGGTCTCCTAACATATCTATTCTAATTATCATTATTATCAGGAGAAGAGGATCCTGATCACTTTTTTTATAGCCTGGAGGGTAAACAAATAATAGGGTCAGCTGCTTGGAAAACATGCATTGATTCAGGTGTGTAGATGCTACCTCTTCCAAGCCAGCCAGGGAGTGCTGGGAGGTAGATTATCATGTTTTTCTTTTTCTTGGCCCAGTAACCTGTTAGAAGCTGACAGGATAAGAAAGGCATTAAATATATTTTAAAATGTCTCCATAGAAAGGTCAAAAAAGCAGTATTATTTCAATTTCACTTTCCTTTCTTCCATATACATAACGCAAACACATTTTCCCTTTATCCTTGTTTGCATGTACTAAACAACTGTGATTTTAAAATATTTTGTTTGCAATTAATCCATTATCTAAGAATGGAATTTAGAATACCAAGACCTTTAGTAAAGATGCTCAACAACCTCTGAGTAGATTTTCCAGATGCAGAAATGGAAACTCTAAAGCACAGTGTCCTCTAAGGACACAGAATGACTCACGATAAAAAACCAAAACCAGAATTTAATGGAATTTCTGAATGACATGGCCCTGTATTCAGAATGGATTCATGAGAAGTAAAGACTTCCAAAATACTTTCCAAGAACTAAGAGTTTATCTACAATGACAATGGAATCTAACTAGACAGTATGCATGCTGTTATTTTGCAACAGAAATACCTTGTCTCGTTGTTATAGTTGGGAGTTATCTCAAGAATTCATTTTGGAATCATTTCAGAACCACAATAACCCATGTTGTCAGATCTGTAATTATTTTCAGAGCCGATATAAGTTTTCATTTAAATGAATACTGACAAGGTAAACCCTTATATGCCATAAACAAGAGAGTCTTTCTTAAATCTTGATGTTCACCTGAAGTTTTTTTTTGTTTAAATTAGTAATAAATGTCATTTTTAACATATTGAGCTCAAGCCATATACCAGATAGTACTTATAAAACCAAGTATTATGTTGGTAATTTCATGGGACATTGTCATTTTCCCCTTTTTATTTTTATGAAAGTATTTGATTCTGTTTTTTAGCTGAAATATATATATATATATAGCTTTCAAGTTTTCACATGTACTTGGTAATTAGTAGTGTCTCATATGTGATTTTAATATTTTGAAAATTCTCAAATGATGAATATTCATTATCTTTGGAGAAGGAAGTATCTAGAACCTCTGGAACCTTCCAGCAACATTATTATTCACTGAGAAGTATGATTTGGTAAAGAAGGTCTATCTTTGACTCAAACAAGGAGATTTAGTTACTGATGAGCTAAAGGTCATTGTTACAAAACCTGTAAAGTGGTCCCATATCCTGAACTCTGATAATAGTGTTACAGAAAGGATTCAGTGTATAAATACAAAGCTCTTTCAGTGTCTCCACTTCTGCTGAATTAAAGGAATTCTGGACTTATCTTAAAGTTAGAATTTGATATTTGTCCACTATTTTTTAACCATAAGTATTTCAGTGACCCTTTTTGGTATTTGAAAAATGTTCACAATTATTCATACAGATTATTTTTTAGCTAATTTACCCTGGGATGGGGAGGGGTAAAAGTTTAAAGATAGTAAGAAATTTTAAGGGATTTAAACTTTCAGAATTTTTTTTAAATTAAAAATCTAAGGCATAAAATGGTATAAATGAGAGGATTGGGAGTTTAGCATTAATTACTTCTTTTTATCTTTGGTACCACTCAGATTTAGCTCATTTTGAGTTTCAGTCTAGTTCCTTTCATATTAAAGGCATATCATTGTGAACACAGACTCAATTCCCAACAGTTTGTGCTTCATTCAAAAGCTAGGGCCATTGGATGACTTCAAAGATCTGGATAATGAAATAGGTGAGGATTATGGCATTCACACTGGCATTCTGGACTGACTGATGGAGGAAGAAAAACATTTTTTGCTCCAAGAAAGTAAAACATGAACAAAAGTCTGAGCACCAAGGGACCCTTTGTTAAAGAATGGAAAAGAGAATGAAGCAAATTCTGAATTAGGATTTTAATCAGCCAATTAATAAACATTGTTCCAATCAATCAGTCAGTAAACATTCATCAAGAATGTACAATGTGTCAGGTTCTTGGCTAAGTACTGGGTTGCCAAAAGGTAGTTCCTGCCTTCAAGGAGATCACAGTCTAACTGGGGAGACAACATGAAAACAAATATATATAAAACAAGTTATATAGAGAATAAATAGTAAACAATTAATGTAGGGAAGGCCCTAGAATTAAGATGGGTTTTGTAAGGCTTCCTGTAGAAGGTGGGATTTTAATTGGGACTTAAAGGAAGCCAGGGATAATAGTAGTCCAAGTAGAGGAGAAAAAGAATTTTGTGCATGAAAATGCAGAGAAAATGCCCAGAGGCAAGAGTTGGAATGTCTTGTTCAAATTGAACAGGCAGGGGGCAGCTAGGTGGCACAGTGAATAGAGCACCAGCCCTGAAGTCAGGAGGACCTGAGTTCAAATCCGGCCTCAGACCAAACACTTGACACTTACTAGCTGGGTGACCCCGGGCAAGTCACTTAACCCCAATTGCCTAAAAAACAAAACAAAACAAAACAAAAAAAATTGAACAATCATGAGGCCAGTGTCACTTCATCAGAGTACTGATGACCGGGAATACTCGAAAGGTAGGAGGAGGCTATTTATAAAAGGTTTTTAATGCCAAAATGAGCATTCTTGTTTTGTTTCTGGAGGCAATAGGAGCTACTAGAGTTTATTGAGTGGAAATGTGCATATATGTGACATGATCAGATATACACTTTAGGAATATCACATTAGTGATTGAATGGAAGATGAATTAGAATGAGGAGAGACTTGAGGCAGTCAGACCTACCAATAGGCTATTGCAATAGTCCAGGATTGAGGTGATAAAGGTCTGCACTAGAGAGGTAGCAGTGTTAGAGGAAAGAAGGGGAGTATAAGAGGAGTATTCAAGAGGTGTTGCAGTCTCAGATTCCTTAAGAACCTAGTCAAGGGCTCAGAATTTTATAATCTAGCCAGTAGTTCACAAACGTTCAGATTCCTTTCATCAATATCGAGGATCTTTAATAAACCTTGTCTTTGGTTGAAAAAAAAAGAGATAATGCAAAAGTGAAATCAATATGCCTTAGCAACAGATTTAATATGGGAAGTAAGAGTCCAATATGGCAAGTAAAAGCACTTAGACTCCAGGATGCAAGCCTGAGGTTGCCCTCTACAGTAATAAAGAAGATGAGAAGGGGTACAATTTAGGGAAAAAGATAATGGGATCCATTTTGGACATATTGAGTTTACTATGTCTTCTAGACATCCAACTTGAGAAATTTGAATAGCAATTGGAGATAAGGGATTGGAGATCAGTAGGGAGTTTGGGGCAGGATAGGTAGATCTGAAAATTATAATCATCAAGATAGTGATTAAATCTATGGAAGCTGATGAAATCACTAAGTTAAATAGTATAGAGGGAGAAAAGAAGAGTACCAAGGACAGAATCCTGAGGGACACCTACAATTAGAGGGCATGATCTGGAATACCATGTAGCAAAGGAAACAAAGAAAGAGTGATCAGATATGTAGGAGGTAAACTAGGAAAGAGTGGTATTTTGAAAAATCTAGAGAGAAAAGAGTATCGAGGAGGATAGAGTGATCAATAATTTCAAAGGCTGCAGAGAAGTTAAGGAGAATGAGGACTGAAAAAAAGCTGTAGGATTTGGCAACTAAGGTTAGTTACTTTGGAGAGGACAGTTTTGGTGGAATGACAAGATCAGAATATGGATTGTAAAGGCTGAAGAAAAGAGTAAGAAGAAAAACATGGAGGCACCTACTTAATCAGCTTTTTTCAGTTTAGTACAAATGACAAAAGATATGTAAGATGATAGCAGGGATGTAAAAATCAAGTGAGAGTTTTACATGATGATGGAGACATGGATATATTTGTAAGCAGTGGGATATAAGCCAGGTGGGAGGGTGAGATTGAAAATAATTGAAGGAGTGAGGGGGCAGCTAGGTGGCACAGTGGATAAAGCTCTGGCCTTGGAGTCAGGAGGACTTGAGTTCAAATCTGGCCTCAGACACTTGATACTTACTAGCTGTGTGACCTTGGACAAGTCACTTAACCCTGATTGCCTCACAGAAAGAAAGAAAGAAAGAAAGAAAGAAAGAAAGAAAGAAAGAAAGAAAGAAAGAAAGAAAGAAAGAAAGAAAGAAAG
>NW_020940360.1:3351550-3379587 GCF_900497805.2 Vombatus ursinus
AAGAAAGAAAGAAAGAAAGAAAGAAAGAAAGAAAGAAAGAAAGAAAGTGAGAATGACAGAAGGGAAAATCTATTGGAGGAGACAAGATGGAATGGTTTCACTTGAACAAATAGAGGGGTTAATCTTGGTAAAGGGCAAGGTCACTTCATCATGTGAGGCAGGGTAATGGAAGAGATGAGGACAGAAGACATCTGAGTGATAGGATATGAGGAAGAGGAGAGAAGAGGGAACTCACAGTGAGTGGCCTCAATTTTTTGAGGCAAATATAAGGCAAGTTTATAAGCTGAGAGAGTAAGGGAGGGGAGATATGGGAAGTTTAAGGAGGAATGAAAAGGTTTGGAATATCAGTTGTGGAAAGTCAGGTAGTGATCAGGTTTGTCTTTCAGTTGTGAGGGCCCACTTGAGGTTGTGCAACATAAATTGTCCTGAACCCAGTTATAGAAGTTGCAGGATCTTCATCTTTGTTCAGCAGCATATGTGTAAAAGCAAAAGACTTGAACAGTGGAAATGAGATAAGGCTGATGCCTGACTGAGGATAATCAGTGATAAGATAAACCTACTATGTGTTAGGCAGTATGCTAAGCCTTATGGATAGAGAGAAACACAAAATACAGTCTTAACTCTCAATGAACTCATAGTCTGATGGGGGAAAAGCATGTAAACAACTAGGTATTAAAAACTCATCATCATCATAACAATAATAATAACTAGAGCCTGGATAGTATCTTTCAGGAGATCATGAAGGAAAACTGCCTTGAGGCCCTAGAATCAGAGGGTAAAATAGTCATCAAAATAATCCACCACCTCCTAAAAAAAATCCCAAATTGAAAATGCTAAGGAATATTGTAGCCAAATTCCAGAATTATCAGGTCAAATAGAAAATACTGCAAGCAGCCAGAAAGAAACAATTCAAATATCATGGAACCACAGTCAGGATTACACAGGACCTTGTAGCTTCTACATTAAAAGATCAGAGGACTTGGGATATGATATTCCATTAGGCAAAGGAGCTTGGATTACAACCAAGGATCAACTTCCCAGAAATATTGAGCATAATCTTTCAGGGGAGGTGATGGATATTCAATGAATTAGGGGACTTCCAGACTTTCCTGATGAAAAGGCCAGAGCTTAATGGAAAATTTGATCTTTAAATACAAAACTCAAGAAAGGTATAAAAAGATAAACAGGAAAGGGGAAAAACATGTTATTCAATAAGGATATACTGTTTACATCCCTGCATGGAAAGATTATGCTTATAACTCTTGACAACTGTATCTTTATTGTGACATTTAGAAGGGATATACATAGACAGAGGGGGTAGGTTTAAGTTGACTTTGATGTGATGATAAAAAACCTAATGAAGTGGTGAAAAGGAATTGTAATGGGAGAAGAAGAAAGGAGGAAGCAGAAAATAGTAAATTACATCACATGAAAAAGCACAAAGATGTATTACAGTAGAGGGAAAGGAAGGAGCATTGTTTGAGCTTTACTCATCAGATTTGGCTCAAGGAGGGAATAATATAATCATTTAGGTGTAGAAATCTAACTTGCCTTTTGGCAGTAGGAGGGAAAAAAGGAAAGAAAAGGGAGGGGGTTGGTAGAAGGAAGGGCAGATTGAGGGAGGTGGTGGCCAAAAGCAAAACTCTAATGAGGAGGGAAGGGAGAAAAGGAGAAAGAAAAGCAAAAATGGGGGAGAGGGAATAGGATGGAGAGACAGATAATTATAACTGTGAATGTGAATGGGATGAACTCTCCCAAAAAACAGAAGTGAATAGCAGAATGGATTAAAACCATAATCCTACAATATGTTGTTTACAAGAAACATATTTGGAACAGAAGGACACACAGGGTAAAAGTAAAAGGCTGGAGTAGAATATATTATTCTTCAGCTGAATTAAAAAAAAAAGCAGGGGCAAAAATCCTGACCTCAAATAAAGCAAAAGCAAAAATAGATCTTATTAAAAGAGAAAAGGAAGCAAACTACATCCTGCTCAAAGGAACCATAGATAATGAAGTAATATCATCACTGAACATATATACAACAAGTGGTATGGCATCTAAATTCTTAAAGGAGAAGTTCAGGGAGTTACAGGAAGAAATAGACAGCAAAAATATACTAGTGGGGGACCTCAACCTCCCCCTCTCTGAACTAGATAAATTGAACCACAAAATAAACAAGAAAGAAGTTAAGGAGGTGAATAGAATTTTAGAAAATTTAGATATGGTATACTTCTGAAGAAAATTGAAAGGGGATAGAAGGGAATATACTTTTTTCTCAGTGGTATATGGTGCATACACAAAAATTGACCATGTACTAGGGAATAAAAATCTCACAATCCAATACAGAAAGGCAGAAGTAATAAATGCATCTTTTTCAGATCATGATGCAATAAAAATTATATGTAATAAGGAGTCATAGAATGATTAAAAATTAATTAGAAACTAAATAATCTAATCCTAAAGAATGAGTGGGTCAAAAAACAAATCATAGAAACAATCAATAACTTCATCCAAGAGAATGGCAATAATGAGACAACATACCAAAACTTATGGAATGCAGCAAAAGTAGTTGTTCTGGGAATTTTTTTTTCTCTAAATACTTACATGAATAAAATAGAGAAACAAGAGATCAATGAATTTGTCATGCAACTAAAACAACTAGAAAAAAACAAATTAAAAATCCCTAATTAAACAGTAAATTAGAAACACTGAAAACCAAAGGAGAAATTAATAAAATTAAAATTAAGAAAACTATGGAACTAATAAATAAAACTAAGAGTTGGTTTTATTTAAAAAAACACCACTGAAATAGACAAATATTTGGTTAATTTAATTTAAAAAAAGAAAGAAGTAAACCAAATAACCCATATCTAAAATGAAAGGGGTGAATCCA
Source organism: Vombatus ursinus (assembly GCF_900497805.2). NCBI lineage: Eukaryota > Metazoa > Chordata > Mammalia > Diprotodontia > Vombatidae > Vombatus > Vombatus ursinus. The sequence goes on from NW_020940360.1 coordinate 3,354,444, forward strand.
CCACCAAGGAAGAGGAAATTAAAACAATAATTAGGAAATATTTTGCCCAAGTGTATGCCAATAAATTTGACAATCAATGAAATGAATGAATATTTACATTCATATAAATATAAATTCATATATTTACATTCATATAAATATAAATTTCCCAGATTAACAGAAGAAAAAGTAAAATATTTAAATAACCCCATCTCAGAAAAAAGAAATTGAACAAGCCATCAATGAACTCCCTAGGGAAAAATCTCCAGGGCCAGATGAATTTACAAGTGAAATCTATCAAACATTTAAAGAATAATTAATTACAATACTATATAGACTATTTGGGAAAATAGGCAAAGAAGGAGTAATATTAAATTCTTTTTATGATATAAATATAGTGCTGATACCTAAACTGGGAAGAGTCAAAAGAGAGAAAGAAAATTATAAACCAATTTCCCTAATGAATATAGATACAAAAATTTTAAATAAAATATTTGCAAAAAGATAATAGCAACTTATCATGAAAATAATATACTATGACCAGGTTGGATTTATACAAGGAATGCAGAGCTCATTAGGAAAACTATAAGCATAATTGAACATATCAACAATAAAACTATGATTGTTTCAACAGATGCAGAAAAAGCTTCTGATAAAATACAAGACCCATTCCTATTGAAAACACTAGAGAGCATAGGTAAAATGGAGTCTTCCTTAAAATGATAAGTAGTATCTACCTAAAACCTTCAGCAAGCATCCTATGTAATGGGGACAAGCTAGAAGCATTTCCAATAAGATCAAGAGTGAAACATGGATGTCCATTATCACCAATGTTGCTCAATATGGTACTAGAAACAATATCTTTAGCAATAAGGGAAGAAAAAGAAATTGAAGGTATTGGAATAGCCAAAGAAGAAACAAAGCTATCACTCTGCAGATGATAAAATGATATGCTTAAAGAATCCTAGAGAATCAAGTAAAAAACTACTTGAAATAATAAACAACTTTAGCAAAGTTCAGGACATAAAATAAATCCACATAAATCATTGGCAATTCTATATATTGCCAACAAAGCCCAACAGCAAAAGATAGAAAGAGAAATTCCATTTAAAGTTATTATAGACATCATAAAATATTTAGGAGTCTACCTACCAAAACAAACCCAGGAACTGTATGAACACAATTACAAAACACTTTTTACACAAATAAAGTTAGATCTAAATAATTGGAAAAAAAAGAAGCAGCAGTTGCTCATGGGTAGGCCAAGCTAATATAATAAAAATGACAATTCTACCTAAGTTTATTTACTTATTCAATGCCATACCAATCAAACTCCCAAAATTATTTTATAGAGATAGAAAAAATAATAATAAGATTCATCTGGAAGAACAAAAGTTCCAAAATATCAACAGAAATAATGAGAAGTAATGCTAGGGAAGGTAGCCTAGCCATACCAGATTTTAAATAGTATTATAAAGCAGCAATCATTAAAACTACTTGGTACTGGCTAAGAACTAGAGTGGTGGATCAGTGGAATAGGTTAGGTACACAAGAAACAGTAGTCAATTACTATAGTAATATATTATTTGATAAACACAAAGACTCCAGTGGCTGGGATAAGAACTCACTATTTGACAAAAAAACTGCTGGGAAAACTGGAAAAGAGTATGGCAGAAACTAGGCATAGACCAAAATCTTACACCATATACCAAAACAAAGTCAAAAGTAGTACACAATATGGATACAAAGTCGATACTATAAGGAAACTGGAAGAGAAAGGAATAGTTTATCCATAAGATTTATGGAGATAAAAAGAATTTATGACCAAACAAGAGATAGAGAACATTATGAAATGCAAAATGGATAATTTTGATTACATTAAATTGAAAAGTTTTTGCACAAACAATGTCAATGTAACCAAGATTTGGAGGGAAGCAGAAAACTGGGAAAGAAATTTTACAACCAGTGTCTCTGATAAGGGCCTAATTTCTAAAATATGTAGAGAACTAAGTCAAATTTATAAGAATATAAGTCATTCTCCAATTGATAAATGGCCAAAGGATATGAACAGGCAGTTTTCAGATGAAGAAATAAACGTTATCTATGGTCATATGAAAAAATGCTCTAAATAACTGTTGATTAGAGAAATGCAAATCAAAACAACTTTGAGGTACCACAAAACACCTATTAGATTAGATAACATGACACATCAGGAAAATGATAAATGTTGGAGAAGATGTAGGAAAATTGGAACATTAATATACTGTTGGTGGAATTGTGAATTGATCCAACCATTCTGGAATGCAATTTGGAACTATGCCCAAAGGGCTATGAAAATGTCCATTCCCTTTGACCCAGCAATACCACTTCTGGGGCTATATCACAAAGAGATCATAAAAATGTGAAAAGGACCCACATATACAAAAATATTTATAGCAGCTCTTTTTGTGGTGGCAAAGAATTGGAAATTGAGGGGATGTCCATCAATTGGAGAATGGCTGAACAAATTGTGATATACGAATGTAATGGAATGCTATTGTGCTATAAGAAATGATGAGCAAATAAACTTTAGAAAAAAAACATAAAAAGACTTGTATGGACTGATGCTGAGTGAAGTGAGCAGAACCAGGAAACACTGTACATGGTAACAGCTACATTGGGAGATGACTAACTTTGATAGATAGACTTAGCTCTTCTCAGCAAAGCAAAGATCTAAGACATCTCCAAAAGTCTCATGAGGGAAAATCCTATCCACATTCAGAGAAATAACTATGGAATTTGAATGCAGATTGAAGCATACTATTTGCTCTTTTTTTTTTCCTTCCATTTTGTTTTGATTCTTCTTTCTTGTGGTTACTCCAATTGGTTCTAATTCTTTTTTATTACATGACTAATATGTTTGTGAAATATGTGAAAATATGTTTAATAGGAATGCATATGTAGAACCTATGTCAGATTGCACACTGTCTTGGGGAGTGAAGGGGAGAAAAATTTAAAACTCAAAAGTTTATGGAAGTAAATGTTGAAAATTAAAAATAAATTAATAAAAAAAATTAAAAATAGAAAAAAATAGATTTTTAGGAGAAACCCAATATGTTACATCAGTGCCATACTTTGTATAGGTATTGCATCAAGATTATGACCAGGGCCACAGAATCAATTAAGAGGAAGAGAGTAGGATTGATAGCATTTCAGAAACTGGACAGGGTTTTCAATTTCTGCATGATGCTTTGTAACATTTAAAAAAGCAACAATACCCAGCAAAACTGATGTAATATTCTGGGGGGGAAATTGGATATTCAATGAAATAGAGGACTTTCAACCATTTTTAATAAAAAGACCAGAGCTGAATGGAAAATATGGAGAGGAAGAAAGAGAATTTGGAACTCAAAGTTTTAAAAATGAGTGTTACGGTTTTTTTGTTGCTTTTTGGTTTTTTTTTTTCACATGCAACTGGGAAATAAGATGTACAGTCAAAGGGTTACAGAACTCTATCCTGTCCTATGGGAAAATAGAAGAAGAAGGGGATAAGAGAAGGAAGGAATGATAGAAGGGAGGGCAGATTGGGGGAAGGGGTATTCAGAATGTATGCCATCATGGGGTGGGGGAAGGGAGAGATGGGGAGAAAATTTGGAACTCAAAATCTTGTGGAAGTAAATGTTGAAAACTAAAAATTAATTAATTAATTTTAAAAAGGCAACAAAAGAAAACATGGGGGAGGGAAAAATAAATTCACATGATAACTTTATCATATATTTAAAAGCAATAACAATTTGTACATAATAGATTTGCAGGTTCATGTGCAACCACCTTTTTATTATACTATATTATGGAAATGTTTGGTTTATTCCATAAATTAAAAATAAAATGGTGCTTTTAAAAAGCACCAAGTTTGGATAAATGCCAATTTCATTCCTAAGAAGAAAAACATTATATGCATTTTATGTGGTGACTAATTTAGAAAATGTGAGCATAAATGCAAGCCTCTATTGTTCAGTGGAAAGAACACAGGAATAGCAGTTATAAAACCTAGATTTCAATTCCAGCTTGCCTACATACTAATGATCCTGGAAAATAATAAGTCTGAACTTAGGGAAGTAAGTTAACTTCCATTGGTCTCCATTTTTTTCATTGGTAAAATGATCTGTCCTCTGAAACCATGATCTTGCTAAAACTCCTTCTTCTAATATGGATGATGCATTAAAAAGAAAATCTACAGCTCTTTCAAAGGGTAGCATGCTGGTTGGCATTTTTACGTTATTCTGTAATCATATTTTTTGCAACATCAAAAAACAACTGAAGAAAAAAAATATTTCTTACATATGCAAATCTTGGAAAATAAGACCCAGGAAATATGAATGATAATGAAAGTATGCTAAGGGCAATATAAGAAAAGTAGTTCTTTTAGAAAAGAACTAGAAATGAAAATCCCAATCATGTCAAAACCACATAATTTTTTGACATTTAAAACTTCTAAAAAATATGTGTCTCTCTCAAATAGTGAGTGCTCATTTTTAACCCTGGGGAATTCAAGGTAGGAGGTAAGCCATATTTTCAAAGAAGAGATAATATTATAGAGAAAACTTATGACAGAATAAAGACAGGCACTCACCTGAACTCTCCCAAATTCCCTTCCAAACAACTTTAATGCCTCAAAATGAATTCTCAAGCAGTAGAACCAACAAAAGGACAGGGTGAAACAATTTTCCAACTCATGATAATGTAGAAGATTGACAGAAAAGTTGTGTCTCACTGGGGTGAGAGTAGAGCATGGTTCAGCAAGGCAGTGCCCTATCAAGAAAGACAATGCTGATTTTGGGGGTTGCTGAATCATGGGAAGCAACTAATAGGCTCTAAAACCACAGACAGTAAGAGAGTTGGAGAACTAGTACAGCGGAAATTGCAAAGAACACTTTGTTGGCACTGAGTGCAGGACTCTGTTGCATTGCTCATATGTGGATCTAGGTCAGAAGCTTGATTAAAAATCCCAGAGCAAAGGTGAGTACTAGCAAACTAGAGCTCACAACTGGGTGTTTGTGGTCTCTCACAGAGGAGAGCACAGGTCAGAAAATCGGTGACCATATCTTTTCTTAGATCATATAACCTTAGAAGAATTAAAAAATTTAAAGGTTCCCAAAATTAGTTCTGAAAACAACAGCAAGAAAAACCTGAAGCTTGGGAGAGTGTCCCCTCCACACCAGGAGCAGAGCCCAAATTTAACATAGTTAAAAGTTAAGATATAGGCTGGAAAATGAAATAAACAAACAAAAAAAACCCTGACCATAGAAAGTTACTATGGTGACATGAAAGATCAAAACACAAACTCAGAAGACAAATGTCAAAACAACCACATACAAAGCCTGAAAGCAAAATGTTAATTATCTTCGGTCCCCCCCAAAATTTCTGGAAAAGTTCAAAAAACATTGTAAAAAATCAAATAATAGAGATAGAAGAAAAATTTGCAAAAAAAAAAAAAAGAAATGAAAGTACTGCAAGAGAATTATGAAAAAAGTGGGTAAAGGAAGCAGAAAAAAAAATGGGGAAAAAATGAACAAAAATTCACCAAAGAAAAGAACTCCTTCAAAAGTAGAATTGACCAAAATAGAAAAGCAGATACAAAAACTTCCTGAAGAAAATAATTCCCTAAAAATTAGAATTGGGCAAGTGCAAGCTAATTATACCATGAGACATCAAGAAACAATAAAACAAAGTCAAAATGGGGGAAAATAGAAGAAAATATGAAATATTACATTGGAAAATAATGGACATGAAAAATAGATCCTGGAGAGATGGTTTAAGAATTATTGGACTACCTAAAAACCGTCATTAAGAAAAGAGCCAATATATCATATTTCAAGAAATTATTAAGAAAAATTGATATGATATGCAAGAATCATAAGGTAAAACAGAAATTGAAAGAATATGTCAAGCACCTCTTGAAAGAGATTCAAAAATGAAAACTCCCAGGAATATTAGAGCCAAATGACAGAGCTCCCAGATCAAGGAGAAAATACTGAAGACAGCCAGAAAGAAATGATTCAAGTGTTATTGAGCTACAGTTAGGATAACAGAGGATTTAACAGTTTCTATATTAAACAATCAGAGGACTTGGAATATTACATTCCAGAGAGCAAAGGAGCTAAGATTACAACCAAGAATCACCTATCCAGCAAAATTGAGTATAATCTTTCTGGGGGAAAATGGATATTTAATGAAGTAGAGGAGTTTTAAATATTTCTGATGAAAAGACCAGAGATGAACAGAAAATTTGATTTTTAAATACATGAATCAAGAGAAGCATAAAAAGGTAAATAAAAAAGATAAATCATAAGTGATCCAAAGAGGTTAAATTATTTACATTGCTACAGAGGAAGATGATTCATGTAACTTATAAGAATTTTATCATTATTAGAAAAGTTAGAAGGAGTCCACAAAGATAGAGGGAATGGTGTCAGTTGACTATAATGGGGTAATATCCCCTCAAAAAATTAAAAGATGAAAAAGAAGAATGCTTTTGGAAAAGGAGAGAAGGAGGGGGGAAAATGAGGTATCTTATCAAAAAGAAGTATAAAAGAGCTTTTACAGTGGAGGGATACGTAAGAGTATACTGGGAAATGCATAAACCTTACTTTCATTGTAATTGGTTGAGAGAATAACATATGCACTCAGTTGGGTATAGTAATCTTACTTTACAAGGTAGTAGGAGGGGAAAGGGATGAGGGAAAAAAGGCTGATAAAAGGCAAAGAAATTTTGGGGGAGACAGTGATCAGAAACAAAACATTTTAGAGAAAGAACAGGCTAAAAGGAGAGGAAAAGATAAACAGGGGGAAATAGGATTAAGGGAAATAAACAGTAATCATAACTGTGAATGATTCCATCCTTAAATGAACTTCATGTCTTAGCTTAAGTTTCTTGCCAAACTTTCTTTATCATAACTTTTTATTTCACATCTTCTAATTCATTTATGATATTATTCTGCTCACAATTGCCATGATCCTTATTTGTAAGATTTGATAAATGATTTTTTTATGCTATTAAGCTGTTGCTGCCTTTAGCTTACATATATTTCTACTTAGGAGTTCAATTGTTTGCTAGGGTTGTTTTTGCAATCTTTTTGTCTCTTCATTACAGTAATTGATTTACACAAATTAAAATATCTATGAAATTATTATACTCAATTCAATACTCAATTAACAAGTATTTATTAAATACCTACTATGTGTCAGGCATTTTCAGGGGTCTGGTGATACATGAGACAATCCCTATTTGCAAGAAGCTTATCTACTAGTGGTTGAGATTGATGTTCTTTCTACATTTTGGAATCAATAACTTGTTAACGTAGGACAGAAAAGTTGTTTTAATTATGTCAAATCATGTCCTCATTTTTAGTCTTTGTTCTAGTTTTATATCAATTTTTATCATTGTTCTAATAAGTCAACAATCTATCTGTACATTGAAAGTTGATTCAATAATGACTTCCACATTTAGTCCTTTGGTTTCTACTGAAATATTTTTCATGATGTTATTTGGTGCTTTCCATATACAGTATTTTCCATTTCTTGAAGTAGTCATGTTATATAGATATGATGACTCTGTGATTCTCTATATGCTATTCTTTTTTCCTCTATAATACTTTATACATATATATATACACATATGCACATATGTGTATGTGTTGAAATCACTTGAATATTAAACTGCAGGATGATGTAATTTGAAAGATCTAATTTTCCATAAAAATATCTCTACCTCTTCATCTTCTACAACAGATATTAGTACATATATTGGAATTATTTATATTGGGACATTTTCACATATTATTATAATGAGTACTGTAATTCAAGATGATCAAATTCCTTATGAAATTGTACTTCTCTTTGCATTTAGGTGCACAGTTAAAGACACGCTGCTAACTACATCATTTGCCTTACCAAGGAAAAGCTGTGAGACATCCCTCCATTTAAGTACAATTTCATTATGCTTTCTCTTTCTTATTATAGAAAGAATGTCAATGTTGATAAAATTCAACTACTTCAGTGGTACAGTATGTCCACATGTTGCTTATTGGTAAGGATATAAAATTTATAGGCTAAATAGACAAATTGATGTTTATAAAAGCATAGAATGTGAATATTAGTATCCTCTGCCCTTTTCTTTCACTCTATCATTATTACTACAGATGGTGAAAGGGATAAGTGTATTGAAGGTTGATCTGTCTTTTTCTTCACTACATGTGTTTCCAAGAAAAAATAATTAATTACTTGGTGATATTTACTTGGTGATAAACCACTACCTACTTAAGAAGGCTGGGCCTTGAAAACAGTTGTAGTTTATTTCAGGTACTTTACTGAAAGTATTTTAATATGATAGAAATTTTGAGAGCTTATAGAAAATTCAAGAGCTCAGTAAAGTCTTTTTGGTATTGAACATACTAGTTTCCATGTATTAATTCTGAAACTGCTTATTTGCCTCTTCTATGCATTGTTCCTGCTTCTACCTTCTGTGTTGAGTAGGACTATGATTTCTACTATGTGAGAGCTGTCAAAATGCTTGAAGACAGCTATATTTCCTCCCCATTTTTTCCCACTACCCCTCCTCACCATCTTCCCTATTCTAAAAAATACCTAATTATTTCAAATTGTCTTCATAGAGCATGTTTTTCTCTCTACTTAGAATTTCTGTTACGATTCATAAGGCTTCTTTTCCTTCCATGTTGTGTAATAAAATGTGGTGTTCAACTTATCATGTGGTACCTAGTCCAAGATCATCACCTTATCATCAAGCAATGATCCTAACATTAGGTATCACTGAGTCAACAAGAACAAGTGAATGCATAAAAACTTCAAGTGAGATCTCAACACAGCAAAATATACCAGATCTATGATTTCCATTGTTCTAAGCCCTATGTCTTTATGAGTATAGTCTAAGCAAAAAATTGTTCTTTGCCAAACTAGACATAATTAGAAGGAAACAAAAAATAGCTTTTAAGGAATAAAATTATAATGAAGTCCCAGCATTTATTGAAGGGACTTGAATCACCATTACTTAAAATCTTGTGGGGATAATTAAATTTACTGATTTAGGAAACTTGAAAATCTAGTTTTCCCTGGCTCACCAAAGATAAAGTAGCTGATTAGACATAAGAGAATCTGAGAAGAGAAGCTGCTAGAGGATAAAACAGTGAGATACCATCTAGGCATGAGACAGTGTGACAACCAGAGTCATTAACTTTTTATTATCTTTTTCTTTGATTTTTTTTAAAGTTCCAAATTCTTTCCCTCACTTTTCCCTCCACCAGCTATTGAGAAAGGAAGCAAAACAAAGCTTATTAAAATATGTATGTTTATTCACAACAAATTTTCACATTAGACACAAAGAAAGAGAACAAAATAGAAAAGAATGAGAAAGAAAAAAAGAAAGAAACAAATAAGAAAAAAAGAAAAGAAGGAAAAAAGAGAGAGGTGAAGGAAGCAAGGAAAAAAGTAAGGAAGGAAGAAATTAAGGAAGAAAGGAAAACAGGAAGGAGAGAAGAAGGAAAGGAAAGAAGAAAGGAGAGAGAGAAGAAGAGGTTGGAAAGAGGCAGGAAAAGAGGGAGGGAGGGAAAGAGGAAAGAAAAAGAGGGAGAAGGGATGGAAGAAAAAAAGGAAGAAAGAAAAGGAAAAATATGCTTTAATTGGCACTCATATTCTATTGTTTCTCCATTTGGATGTAGATAGCAGGTTTCATCATGAGTCATTTGGAAATGTCATGGGTCATGTTCATCAAAGTTACTAAAGCTTTCAAAGTTGGTTATCATTTCAATATTGCCTTCACTATATAGATACTTTTTCTTTTTGTCCTGCTCACTTCACTTTGGATCAGTTCATACAAGTCTTCCTAGGTTTTCCTGAAGCCATCCCCTTCATCACTTCTTACAGCACAATATTATTCCATGACATTTATATATTGCAACTTTGTCAGCCATTCCCTAATTGATAACCGTTCTCTCATTTTCCAAGGCTCTTGCCATCATGAGAAGAAATGCTTTAAATATTTTGGTGTATCTGAATCCTTTTCCTCTTTCTTTGATTTCTTTGTGGTATAGGCCTATTAGAGGTATCACTGGATAAAAAGGTATACACAATTTAATAGCTTTGGGGAATACTTCCTAATTGCTTTCCATAATGGTGGTACCATTTCACATCTCCTTGCACAGTGCATTAAAGAAGTTGGTTTCCCACAATATCTCAATCACTTCTTCTTTTACTTTTTTTGGGAGTCAACAGTCAAAGTGATGTGCATAGGGGTGGTATGTCAGAGTTGTTTTGATTTGCATTTCTCTAGTTAGTAGAGATTGAGAACTTTTCCCATGTAATATAGATGGTCTGAATTTCTTCATCTCAAAACAACTATTCACATCCTTTGACCATTTACCAATTAGGAATAGCTGCTATTATACATTTTCTTCACTTCCCTATGTATCTTAGAAATGAGACCTTTAACAGGAAAACATTTTTTCTCAATTTCTTCATTCTCTTCTAATTTTACTTTCATTGGTTTTATCTGATTTTTTAAAAATGCAATCAAACATATCCATTTTACTTCTGTGAACCTCTCTTTGGTCATTAACTGCTCCCCTATATAAAAATCTCACAAGTGACTTTTTGCACGTCCCTTTGATTTGCTTACCCTTTATGTCCAAATCAGAGACTCATTTTGAACTTATCATGGTATATGGTATGAAATGTTAGTCTGTAACTTGTTTCTTCCATATGGTTTTTCAGTTTTCACAACTTTTTTTGTTGCTGCTGCTGAATAGTTATTTCTTGCTCCTATAGCTCCTTTGCATTTACCAAACACTAGTTTATGGTGATTTGCTTCAATGTATTATGTACCTATTCTATTTTGTTGATAAATCTGCTTATTTCTTATCTAGTATCAAATTGTTTTGAACAATCACCACTTTGTAGTATAGTTTGAGATCAAATACTGCTGTATCTCCATCTTTCTCTTTTTTATTGATTTCCTTGATATTCTTGACATTGTATTCCTTCATTTGAATTGTACTATTGTCTTTTGAAGTCTCTGAAGAAGTCATTTTGAGATTGATTATTAAGGTTCTGTCCTTGGAAGAGGATAGCACTTTTCAACATGAGTTCTTTGGAATTGTCTTCTATCACTGTTTCAGAGTAACTAAGTCTTTAATAGTTGATTTTCATTACAATATTACTCTTAATGTTAACAAATATCTGGTGCTTCAAATATCACTCTGTATAAAAATTAATTATTCTTTAAATTATACTAGAATTTGCTCATAAATCCATTTAATCTTTTTGAAAGTTTATTTATGGCTCATTCAACTTATTTTTGAAATAGCAATATTTATGTACTCTATTTCTTATTCTATTAATTTTCAAATTTTATATAGATAAACAGAAAAAAGAAATATAATGCTTAAAGAACTATCTTTAAAAACCATCCATGCTAAGACCAACATCTTATACCACATATCAAGATGAGATTAAAATGGGTACATGATTTAGACATAACAGTGATACCATAAACAAATGAGGACATTTTTATCTGTGAGATTTATGGAGAAGGAAAGAATTTATGACCAAACAAGAGAGAGGGAACATTATGAAATGTAAAATGGATAAATTTGATTACATTAAATTAAAAAGGTTTTGCACAAACAAAGCCAATGCAACCAAAATTAGAAGGAAAGAAAAAAGATGGGAAACAATTTTTCTAGCCAGTGACTCTGATAAAGGCCCAATTTCTAAAATGTATAGAGAAGTGAGTCAAGTTTATAAGAATAACAGTCATTGCCCAATTGACAAATGGTCAAAGGCTATGACCAGGCAATTTTTAGATGAAGAAATTAAAGCTATCTGTAGTCATATAAAAAATTCTCTGAATCATTATTGCTTAGATAAATGCAAATTAAAACAACTCTGAGATACCATCTCCCACCTATCAGATTGACTAATATGACAAAAAGGGAAAATTACAAATCTTGGAGAAGATGTGGGAAATTTGGAAGACTAATGCATTGTTGGTGGAGTTGTGAACTGATCCAACCATTTCAGAAGGCAATTTGGAACTCTACCCAAAAGGCCATAAAACTGTGGATACCCTTTGATCCAGCAACAGCACTACAACATCTATATTGCAAAAGATCATGAAAAAGGGAAAAGGACCCACATGTACAAAAATATTTATAGCAGCTCTTTTTCTGGCATCAAAGAGTTGAAAATTGAAGGGATGCCTATCAATTGGGGAATGGCCAAACAAGCTGTGGTAAATGAATGTAATGGAATACTATTGTTCTGTAAGAAATGATGAGTTTTCATTTTGGGATCACTTTCAGGAGGTGATAGGTGGATTCTTTAAGTTTCTATTTTATGCTCTGGTTCTAGAATATAAGACAATTTTCCTTGATCATTTCTTGAAAGATGATGTCTAGGTTCTTTTTTGATCATGGCTTTCAGGTAGTCCAATGATTTTTAAATTATCTCTCTTGGATCTATTTTCCAGGTCAGTTGTTTTTCCAATGAGATAGTTCACATTTGTTTTCTATTTCTTCATTCTTTTGGTTTTGTTTTGTTGTTTCTTGATTTCTCATAAAGTCATTAGCATCCATTTGTTTAATTCTAGCTTTTAAATAAATTATTTTCTTTAACTTTTGGACCTCCTCTTCCATGTGGCCAATTCTACTCTTTAAGGAGTATTTTTTCATCAGTGAATTTTTGGGTCTCTTTTTCCATTTTGCCAATTCTGCTTTTTAAATCATTCTTCTCCTTGTTTCCTATTTGTACCTCTTTTTTTTTTACCATTTGGCTTAGTCTTTTTTAAGGTGTTATTTTCTTCAATATTTTTGCATCTTCTTTATCAAGCTGTTGACTCATCTTTTCATGATTTTCTTGCAACATTCTCATTTCTCTTCCAAATTTTTCCTCCATCTCTCTTATTTGATTTTCAAAATCCTTTTGGAGCTCTTCCACAGTCTGAGACAAATGTATATTTTTTTTTCTTGGAGGTTTTGGATGTGGGTGCTTTGACTTTGTTGTCTTCTAAGTGTGTGTTTTGATCTTCTTTGTCACCATAGTAACTTTTTTGTGCTCAGAATTCTTTTTTCTGTTGCTTGCTTACATTCCCAGCCTATTAGTTGACTGTTCAGTCTTTGTTAAAGTAGAGTTCTACTTCCAGGGTAGAGGCTGTATTGTTCCAGGGACCTATAAATTTTCTTTTCTTCCAAGGTGGTATGATCTAAAAGGTGTTAACTACTTTCTTTACCTGTGCTCTGATCTATAAATGACCACAGGCACTCTCTTCTGCCCTGGAACCATGAGCAGGGTCCCCACTCCACTGTGTCTGCCAGCTCTGCTATGCTAGTGCTCCTCCTCACTCTGGGACAGCCAACCAGGACTGTGACCCAAATCTGAGTATAGGCAAAGCAGCAGAGTCCTGCCTCAGTGCTAGCAAAAAAGACCTCTATAATATCCTTCTGACCAGTTGTTTGACCCCTTTACCATCTGTGGGCTGTTAGCTCTGGAAGCAGCTGTTGCAGCTGCTGATTTAGAGGTTCCCAATGCTTGCTGCTGGTTTGCTGAGGCTAGGGCTGTGCTGCCACAGCCTGAACTGGACTCTGTTCCATTCTCAACTGGATATGACAGGCCTTTCCTGCTGATCTTCTAAGTTATCTTTGGCATCTGTGGGCTGAGAGGTCAGGAAGCTGCCAGTGCTGACACTGATTCAGTAGCCCTGAGGCCTGCTCCTGGTTTTCTGGATCTAGGTCTGTGCTGGCATGGCCTGCACTGGACTATGCTCTTTTCTCACACTGGTGCAATGGACCTTTCCTGCCAACCTTCTCAGATATCTTAGGCTGGAAAAAATGTTTCACTCCATCTTTTTGTGCATTCTGCTGCAGTATAATTTGTTTGACTCATCATTTAAAGGTATTTGGAGGGATTTGAGGGAGAGGTCAGGTGAGTACCTGTCTTTACTTCACCACTTGGCTGTACCTCAACAATCAATAATTTCATCAAAGAAAATGATAATAATGAGACAACACACCAAAACTTGTGAGATGCAGGTAAAGCAGTTCTTAGGGGAAATTTTATATCTCTAAATGCTTACACAAATGAAATAGAGAAAGAGGAGATCAATGAATTGAACATGCAACTAAAAAAGCTAGAAAGGTAACAAATTACATATCCCCAGTTAAATATAAAATTTGAAATTCTGAAACTCAAAGGAGAAATGAATAAAATTTAAAGCAAGTAAGTTTAAAGTAAACTATTGAACTAATAAATAAAACTAAGAGCTGGTTTTATGGGGAAAAAAACAATAAAATGGAGAAACCTTTGGTTAATTTGATTTTAAAAAAAGGCATGAAGAAAATCAAATTACCAGTACTGAAAAGGAAAAGGGTAAATTCAACACCAATCAAGAGGAAATTAAACAATAATTACGAGCTATTTTGCCCAACTGTATGCCAATAAATCTGACAATTTTAGTGAAATGGATGAATATTTACAAAAATATAAATTGTTCAGATTAACAGAAGGCAAAATGAAAGAATAGGAAATTGAGCAAGCCGTCAATGAACTTCCTAAGAAAAAATCTCCAGGGCCAGATGGATATACAAGTGAAGTCTAACAAACATTTAAAAAATAATTCCAATACTTTATAAACTATTTAGAGAAATAGGTGAAGAAGGAGTTCTACCAAATTCTTTTCATGGCAAAAACATGGTATGATACTTAAACCAGGAAGAGACAAAACAGAGAAAGAAAATTATAGACCAATTTTCCTAATGACTATTGATGCAAAAATTTTAACTTAAATGTTAGCAAAGAAAGTACTGCAATGCACCAGGATAATACACTATAACCAGGTGGGAGTTATACCAAGAATGAAGGAATGTTTCAATATTAGGAAAACTACCAGCATAATTGACCATATCAATAAAAAAGCTAACAGAAATCATATGATTATCTCAATAGATGCAGAAAAAGCTTTTGACAAGATACAACACATTCTTATTAAAAACACTAGAGAGCACAGGAATAAATGGAGTCTTCCATAACAAAATAGTTAGAATCTATCTAAAACCACCAGCAAGCATTATATATAATGGGGATAAGCTAGGAGCATTCCCAAAAAGATTAGGGGTGAAACAAGGGTGCTCATTATCACCTCTATTGTTTAATATTGTACTAGAAATGTTAGCTTTAGCAATAAGAGAAGAAAAAGGAGTTGAGCAGATTAACATAGGCAATGAAGAAACAAAACTATAATTCTTTGCAGATGATATGATAGTATACTTAAAGAATCCCAGAGAATCAACTAAAAAAAAAACTATTTGAAACAATTAACATTTTATCAAACTTGCAGGATATAAAATAAACCGACATAAATCATCAGCATTTCTGTATATTAACAACAACCCAGCAGCAAGATATAGGTTGAGAAATTCCATTTAAAATAACTGTAGACAGCATAAAATATTTAGGAGTCTATCTGCCAAGACAAATCCAAGAGCTATATAAACATATTTACAGAACACATTTCATATAAATAAAGTCAGATCTAAATAATTTGAAAAATATCAATTGCTCATGTGTGGGCTGAGCTAACACAATAAAAATGGCAATTCTACCTAAATTAATTTACTTATTCAGTGCCATACCAATCAAACTATCAATAATTATTTTATAGAGCTAAAAAAAACAACAACAAAATTCATCTGGAAGAAAAAAAGATCAAGAACATCAAGGGAGTTAATGGGGAAAAAAAGCAAAAGAAGGTGGCCTAGCCATACCAGATGTAAAACTGTATTATAAAGTGGCAATCATCAAAACTATTTGATACTGGCTAAGAAACAGAGTGGTGGATCAGTGGAATAGGTTAGGTATATAAAACACAATAGTCAATGACTATAGTAGTCTACCCAAAGACTCCAACTTCTGGGCTCAGATCCACACACTTACATTTCTGGAACTTGTTATTTGTCTTTCTAAGCTTCCCTGGGTGGGAAAAAAAGTGACTCAGTGTTTTCTTGTTTTTTTTTTTTTTGATCAGAATTTTGTCTGGTGTGTTTTCTAGGTCATTGTGGAGGAGGTGTCCTGAGAAACTGTCAAAACTGCTTCCTCTCACTCCTACATATTGACTCCACCTCAGATCATTAAATCAAATAGTCTGGGATCATCATTCCATCAAAATGATGCCCTTAACAAGGAAAAATACATTTAATTTTATTCACTAGGTAAGAGATACTCAAAGTGTGGATTAGTAGGAGTTCTCAAGACACTTTCAGGGGGTCTATGAATTTAAAAGTATTTTTATAATAATAATAAAATATTATTTGTTTTTTTCACATTTATTCTTGCAAGAATACAGTGGAATATTACAGAAGTTACATCACCTCTAAAATAAAGATTTGGCTTCAAATATAAAGACTGAGATAAAAAAGCATCTCAGAATTGTACTTCTGCCTTACAAATAGAGAAATCTACAAACACTCTTGGACTTTTTGTTTTCCAGATATTCACCCAGTATTAGCACCAACTATTCATCAAGGAAGATCTTCACTTAAGTGAATGATTGGTGATAAATATAAATGGTGCTGAGATGCATTTAATAACTTTTGGGAATCTCATAACTTATCACAAAGCAAGTATGTCAATATTTATATTGATAGTACAAAAACAGCTTGCTATTTATATTTATAAAAACAAAACAATGTCACTCTTCACTATTTTCTGTTTTGGAAAATAATTATCTTTTGATAAAATATGTTATTTATGTTAATATATTATCATTTACATTAATTATTGAATTGTTATTGTAAATGTATCAATGTATTATACAGATTATATTGAAAGATATAACTACCTACATAAATACAACTCTTTGCATTTTTGGTAATTTTTAAAAGTACAATTTTGTCCTGAGACCAAAGTTTGAGAACCACTGTTAAAAGTAATTATCTTATTTTGACTAATTAAAAATATTGACAGAATTGTGTGGTCACAATCTGATGGTGTAGTTTAACACACACACACACACAAATAAAAATAAAAAGATTAAAGAATACCTGGCTTGGTATCTTGGAAGGGGTGATTAGTTTCATCAAGGTTTTAAGTCAAAAAGTTCTGTGCCTCAATATATAAGGAAATCCACAGCCCAGGAGAACATCATGACCACAGTAATAAAACTAAATGTATGATGAAAGCATATCACTTAGAAGAATTCCTTTTTATTTCTTCAGCAGAACAGCATTGAGCCATATCACATCATAAACCCTGATATTGTAACCATTAATGCTTGTGAATTATTCAGAAGCACTGGCTAACTTAGGAAAACATCAGCAGATATCACATGGAAGATAGAAGATGACCTAAAATTTATTAAAATAACCCTGGACCACCTTCTGGTCCTTACAAAAGACTATATCTTTCATCTCTATTATTTTTTATTGGTTTTCCCCCATCCCTGGAACATTGTTCCTTCCTGTCTCTGCCTCCTGGCTTCCCTGGCTTATTTGAAGTATCAGGTAAAATGCTCCATTCTTCAACAATCATTTATTTATTCCATTTAATGTTATTTTTTTCTCTCTGAGAATTGCACCCAGGTTGTATTTCTCCTCATCCCTCCCCATATCAAACCACCCTGGAATAACCAAAAACTTCCAAATGCCCAGAACTAGCTCTGAATATAGCAGTCCAAAAAAAAAAAAAATTAAGCTTGGGACAATACCTTTCTCCCACTCATGCCTAGAACAGAGACTAAATTTAACATACATTTTAATATCAAGAAATAGGGTGGAAAATGTGCAAACAACAACAACAAAAAGGACCTGCCAACAAAAAGTTACTTTGGTGCCAGACACAAATGCAGAAGAGAACAGTGAAGTCAAAATAGCTACAAGCAAAGCCTCAGAGAAAAATGTGAATTGGACACAAACCCAATGGTTCCTGGAAAAGCTAAAAAGAGAGAGAGAAAGAGAGAGAGAGAGAGAGAGAGAGAGAGAGAGAGAGAGAGAGAGAGAGAGAGAGAGAGAGATGTTCAAAATCAAATAAGAGTGGTGGAGGAAAACATACGTAAATAAATGAGAGTAAAGAAAGAAAAGTATGAAAAGACAATTAACATCTTGGTAAAAAAAAAAGGGCCCAAAAATATTGAAGAAAAGAACAGCTTTAAAAAAACATAGTAGTTGGGGCAGCTAGGTGGCACAGTGGATAGAGCACTGGCCCTAGATTCAGGAGGACCTGAGTTCAAATCCAGCCTCAGACACATAACACTTACTAGCTGTGTGACCCTGGACAAGTCACTTAACCCCATTGCCTAGCCAAAAACAAGCAAACAAACAAACAACAACAACAACAACAACAAACATAGTAGGCCAAATAGGAAAAGACTTCCAAACTTCACTGATAAAAATAACTCCTTAAAAAAAGCAGAAAAATAAAAATGGAAAAAAGGGGACAAAAGCTCACTAAAGAAAAAAAAATCCTGAAAATTTAGAACTCGGCAAGTGGAAGCTAATGACTCCATGAGATATAAAGAAACAATTAAACTAAGTCAAAAGAATAAATAAAATAAAACGTAAAATAATTAATTGGAAAAATTACTACTACTACTACTACTATTGAAACAGAGAAATACATACAGAGTCAAAATAAAATAAGGTTGGAGCAGAATCTATTATGAGGTAATTGATATAAAAAAGGCAGGCATGGCAATAATGTTCTCAGTTGGAACAAAAGCAAAATAGACCTAATTAAAAGTGATAAGCAGGAAAAGTACATCTTACTAAAAGGCACCATAGAAAACAAAGTGATATTAATAATAAACATATATGCACTAAATAGCATAGGTTTCAAATTCTTAAAAGAAAAGATAAGTGAATTAAAGTAGGAAATAAACATTAAAACTTAATAGGGAACCTCAACTTTCCCCTGTCAGAAATAAATAAATCTAACAAAAAAATAAACAAGAAGGAAACTATGGAGATAAATAGAATTTTAGAAAAACTAGATTGATAGAAATCAAGGGGGGCGGTGACTGAACAAGTTGTGGTACATGACTGTCATGGAATGCTATTATGCCATAAGAAATGATGAGCAGGATGGTTTCAGAAAAACCTGGGAAGATATATGAAGACTCATGCAGGGTGAAGTGAGTAGAACCATAAGAACATTGTATATGGATACAGCAGTAGTAACAGTGATTAGCTGTGAAAGACTTAGCTATTCTGATCAAGACAATGATCCAGGACAATTCCAAAGGATCTGTGTTGAAAAATGCAATCCACCTCCAGAGAGAGAACTGATAAACTCTGAATGCAGATTGAAGCATGCTTTTATTTAATTTTTTCCTTTTTTTGTTTGTCTTTTCTTTTTCAATATAGCTACTATTCAAGTATGTTTTGCATGACTTCACATGTAAAATCAATATCAAATTGCTTGCCTTCCTAAAGAGGAAGTAGGTTTTAAAGGGAAGGAGACAATTTGAAACTAAAAATTGTTTAATGTAACATTTTTACCTGTAATTGGGAAATATTTAATTAAATAAGTAAAAATATATTGAAAACACTTATGAGCCTTTGAATTTCAGTTTCTTCAACTGAAAAATATGAATAATAACACTTATCATACCTACTTCATAGCATGGTTGCTAAGGAAGTATTTTGTCATCTAGATTTAGGATAACTCTTATGATATAGTTAGGTAGTACTCTAAAAAATAAGAGCCTCACTTTATCAGGCCTCTGCATTTGACCATCTCCAGAAAAAGGTCCTTTACTTTGTCCACTCAGGAATTTTCTTGAAGAAATACTTCATTAGATTATTGGAGTCATCAATGCCAAGCATTCTGCTTAGTTGCCAATTTTTTTCCTTGCTATCAAATAAGGAACCAAGATAATTCAGCTTCTGAACAGGCATAAATCCTAACAGTGCACATTCTGTTCCAGGTAATGCATCCTAAAAAGATCCCTTAGACAAAATTCATGTCACTTGAAAATGTAGAAATTGTACTCATTTGGAAACAAATGTGGACAGTTAGATAAAATAAGTATAAATGCAGCCCTTTAAAGATTTCATTTCGGTCAATAGGACTAATATCACTTTCTAGATTAATCAGATTCCATTGAAGTAACAATATCTCAGATAAATGTTCATTTTTTCATAAATGATGTAAGAATATTGCATGCTTATTACATATCCTCATCAATGCATTCTAAAATGTGTTCATTAATTTTCATTAATGTCCAACTCTTTGTGACCCCACTTGGGGTTTTCTTGGCAGAGATACTTGTGTGGTTTGCTACTTCCTTCTCCAGCTTACTTTACAGATGAGGAAACTGAGGCAAACAAGATTAAATGATTTGCCAAGGGTCTGAAGATAATAATTGTCTGAGGTCAAAGTTGAACTCAGATCCTGATTCCAGACCCAGCACTCTATCTACTATGCTACCTAGTTACCTGAAAATATGTAGTGTCATGCTCATAAGTGATACATTAAAAATTTGACTTATTTGACTTATACTATATCTGAAACCATCAAGTAAGTTTTTATCTAATTTTATCATCTTCCTAGAGTCTCTACAACCTCATCTGGTTTGAGTGATTCCTCTCCTTAGCTTGTACAATATATCCATTATCCATGCCTTCTCCCACACCAATGGCCCCCAAACACACATATATATTTATGTGTGTCAGGGAGGAGCTAATAACCCTTTTTCTTCTGTTAGGGATTACTTGTCTATCAGGATTCTCAGAAAAGAAAACTGCCCCTAGCCCAGAACTTCCATACAGAAGCTTCCTCAAAATCAATACATTTGGCATTAGAATTTCTTAGAGACTCTGGACTGCTTCTGGTTCCCATAGTCTCATTTATGGGTATCTGGATTAAGCTGTTTGGGGTCTGTTAAATTCAATTAATTTAATTTTAATTCAATTCAATCTAATCTACTTTGCTGTAGTTCAATTAAAGTCAATTCAATTCAATTTAACCAGCATTTATTGAGTCTCTTGGCTATTTCTATAGGCTGCCAAATACCTATGAATGCCTCCCCTAGCATGTCATCATCACCACCAGCAGCAGCATAGCAGCATTGCTGTTATTAATGCCAGAAAGTCTTTGAGGCTTGCAAAATACTTTTGCATATGTAATTTCATTCTATCTTCAAAATAACCCTGTGAGGAACATATTATACCTATTACTTTTCCAGTTTTATAGATGAGGAAATCAAGTCTTAGAGATATTAAGTGACTTCCTAATAAATCTAGGTCTTTCCTGAATACAGATCTACATTTTTCCCTTATACTGTCCTGAATCCTTTACTTGTCATCAAAGCATCCCAAGAGAATTTTTATGACCAAAAGATATTTTTCCAGTAATTAATAACACCCTTACTGTGACAAGAAATTCCTTAGAGTAGAAGAGTTTCCTCCCAGATGTTTGCTGAGGGTAGGGTATATTCAGGAAGGATTAAGCCAACCTCATCTATCAGCATGGTCCTTCAGATACTGGCTACATGACCTACAGGGGCTGGTTCCTGAATGAGGAAATAAGGAAAACCATATTCAGGAAGACCTCAGTCCTAGTACTGTTTCTGACACATACTAACTTGAGCTCATTAGATCATGAACACATTACTTAAATTATTTAAATTATTTGTGCTCCAAGAAACTCCCTAAAACTCTGAGTGAACTACTGATCTTTATGAGAAGTGAACCATTTTTGAATAAGGAGTTACTAATCCAAAGAAACTATAGGTCAAGATTAAAAAACTCAACAAAGAAAAATCGAACCTTGCATGTATTTCTTTTACTACAAGGATATGCATTCAGAATACCTCATATAATCCTAGATATTTAATCTATTTCTATCCATATCAATGTCTATGAGATCAGGTATATTAGAGGCAGCATGACAAAATGGGTAAAGAGTTGGCCTTAAAGTCATGAAGACTGTGTTTCAGGGCCTACATCTGATCATTACTGACTGGGTGAGCGTTGGAAAGTCACTTAATCTCTCAGTTGCAGTAGCTAAAAAAAATGAGATATAAAAATTTAGAGAGATCTCCATTCCAAATGTTCATGTGCACTATTTGTGTCCAACCTGTGGTAGACTCTTTTGAGCTTATATCAGTCTAATCAGTCACGGTCAGACACAGTGTATCGTGACCCCAACACAGTGATTTCATTTTGGTCCTTTCCGAGCACAAAGGACTACAAACCAACAAAACTCTTAGTAGCCCAGGAAACTTACTCAGATTGTGAGCTGCAGCAAAGGTATTAAAATGTACTGACAGAGGAAATTCTTCAACTAGAGTTTTGTACACCAGTAAAATAATAGGTCCATTCCCATAATATTTGTGTCTACAATTACAGCTATTTCTAAGACTATATTAATCTATTTCCATTTCTATTTCTGCTTTAGTCTGTCTCTGTGTGTGTCCTTATCTCTAAAGGAGTACCTTTTTATTTATCCTTCTATACTTCTATCTGTCTATGTATCTATGTATGTCTATCTATCTACATCTCTATTTGACTGAATATCTAACTAGTTAGCTGGCTAGCTATGCATCAATGAATTCAGCCCTGTCTATTTTTTGATCATGCTAACTTTATAATCCTTTAACTATATAACCCCTTTCATTAAATGTAATGTGCATGACCTTCCTCTTTCTTATATATTCAATAATGAAACCACCTTCCCACACCCCTTTTACAAATTCATATTCTGTATTCTTTGGATACTTTTTCAATTCACACAATTCAACTAGAATATAAGAGGATGAAAGAGAAGGGTAGAGGAGAAAAGAAGAATAGAAAAAAGACTGAGAGAGATGGTATTACAGAAGAAGTACATTTTGTAGTGGGACAGTTAGGTGACTCAGTGAATAGAGTACTGGACCAAGAAGACTCACCTCCCTGAGTTCAAATTCAGCTTCAGACAATTACTAACTGTGTGACCCTGGACAAATCACCTAACTCTATTTGCCTTTGCTTCTTCATCTGTAAAATGACCTGGATAAGGAAATGGCAAACCATTCCAGTATCTCAGCCAAGAAAACCCCCAATGGCATGGCAATTACACTGCAAATTTTTTGTGTTAGGATTAGCATAGCTCAGTAATTCATTGTAATGAAGATTGACACTAGGTAATAACTTCTCTGACAATAGCATCACATTTTCTTTCTCATGTTGAAATGGGTATGCATGTGTATAACTTGTCTATAAAGTCCAAAAAATGCATTTCAAATTAATGTCTGGTGGTTGGGGCTTTAAATTCAAATGCTATATTAGTCTAAATATAGGTAATCCACTTATATAGACTATAGTCTTAAACTGTCAATTAAAAAAACTAATTGTTATATATTGAAATGTCCTATAATTTATCACTGTAAAAAATTGTCTGAGGGATTGAAAATTTAAGTTCTTTCATTAATGCTGAAAGTATTTATTAACTGCCTCCTATATGCAAGACACTGTGCTCAGTGCTCAAGACATAACAGAAATGAAAAGAGCCCTGATTTCAAAGAGCTTACATTCATATGTGAGGAGGAGGTTATGCCTAGAGGTTATATAAATAAACATATAGAGAGAGTAAATGTAACAGTATATTCACAGGTATGGAAGATAACTAAAAATATGAGGAAATCAAGGCAGGACTTGTATAGTAGATGGCACCCAAGTTGAACCTCACAAAGAGCTAGAGATTTCAAGAGAGAGAAGTGAAAAGGAAGTATAAAGGTGCAAAAGCAGGAATTGGAATACCTTTTATTTATTTAAAAATCATCACTGTTCTTAATTTGGAATTATGTTAAAATCTGATGAAAATGTTCATATCTCCAAAGATTCCACTGATTATACATATACTGGAAGAAGGTACAAGACAAACAGTTCCCATCTATACCAAAACATTCACAGTAACACTCTTTGTGGTAATAATGGATTGGAAACAAATTAGGTATCTATCCATTTTCAAATGGATGAACAGATCATAGAACATGAACATAATGGAATGTCACTAAGCTACAAGAAAAAATGTAATATGAAGACCTCAGAGAAATATAGAAAATATGTATGACCTAATGCAGAAGGAAGCAAAGGCAGGAATATGATATAGTTAATGACATAATACATAATGATACAAGTGAAAAGAACAATAAAATATAATTGAACACAGAGTAATTATAATGACTACATTTAACCAGAATGAAAGTGGAAAAGATGCACTTCCCTCTTTCTTTCCAGAGTGGGGCCGGGGGGGGGGGGGGGGAGAGTAATGAACATGGAATATTGTATATTCTGTCAGAAATGGATGGTGTTTTGGTTAGTTTTCTTCAACTGGACTTTTTTAAATCACTGCTAAGAGACAGAATATTCTCTATATGATTGAAGGCAGAGTAGTATATATGGAAACTAATGTAATACAAAACCAAAAAGTATCAATAATATATATATATATATAAATCATTCTCTTAATTTTTAAAACAATTTCAATTAATATTTTCACCTCTTTAAATACGTTCTGGGGGGAAATGGGACTTGTATTCAGACCAAGAGAGTAGCAAGTACATTTGAAGAATTTCATTAGTGCATTTTTACTTTTTTTTTTGAAGATATCCTGTTATTTTTTGAATCTTCAAACACACACACACACACACACATCATCTCCTGTGTTTTGGATCTCCATGTTAAAAAGTGGTTTGGAGAAGATAATTTCACTGAAAAATGTTACATATATGGAAGTTATTAAATATTAGTACAAATTATAAATTGAAATAACTCAAAATATTTGTCAAGACTACATATAGGAATTACCAAAAATCTCAGTGTAGGTTTAAACCTTAATATCTTAAAACTTCATTAATATTTTAGGAAGAACCTGTATAATCCTACAACATAGATTTATTGAGGGTATCATCATTGTAAGAGGCCAACTGCATCTTCAAAAATAGGTAGACAGGTAGATAGATAGATAGATAGATAGATAGATAGATAGATAGATAGATAGAGGCAAATATGATGTTGCTTACTTTCAAAGGCCTTATGTTCTTATGAGATAAAGGAAGATATAGATATAAATATAGACATAGACATAGACATAGATAAAGATATAGATATAGATATAGATATAGATATAGATATAGATATAGATA
>NW_020940360.1:3379597-3445314 GCF_900497805.2 Vombatus ursinus
AGATATAGATATAGATATAGATATAGATATAGATATAGATATAGATATAGATGTAGATGTAGGTGTAGATATAGATGTAGATAGATATATAGATATAGATACAGATATATGGGAAATGGAGAGAGAGGATACTTCAGGTAGTGGTGTGGTAACTTTATTCTCCACTGGATAAGGCAAAAGATTCACTTACAAGGAATGGAGGGGGGCAAGCAATGGAGGTTAGATTTAGAATAATAAAAGTAGATTAATATCTTAATCTCTGAAAACTACATTGCCTTTTACAAGATGTCATGTAGTCCCACTGATGATTGGTGACATGAGACAATTATTTAAACACATATTAAAATTTTCAGCTATAACCCATTAGCCACATATACTTTTTTAATTTTTAAATTTATTTTTAGTTTTCAACATTCACTGCTATAAGATTTTGAGTTTAAAATTTTCTCTGCCTCCCTCCCCTCCTCCTTCCCCAAGACAGCATGCAATCTGATATAGGCTCTATATATGCATTCTTATTAAATATATTTTCACACTAGTCATGTTGTAAAAAAGAATTAAAATTAATGGGAGGAACTGCAAGAAAGAAGAAAGAAAACAAAAGAGAGACAGAAAGAGAGACACAGAGAGAGAGAGACAGAGAGAGAGAGAGATTGAGCAAATAGTATGCTTCAATCTGCATTTGGACTCCATAGTTCTTTCCTTGGTTGTAAATAGCATTTTCCATCATGAGTCTTTTGGAGCTTACTTAGATTCTTGTATTGCTGAGAAGAGCTAAGTCTATCAAAGTCAGTCATCATACAATGTGGTTATTACTGTGCACAATGTTCTCCTGGTTCTGCTCATTGCACTCAGCATCAGTTCATATAAGTCCTTCCAGGTTTTTCTGAAGTCTGCCTGCTCATCATTTTTTATAGTCACATATATGTTCGCAGCTGATACATTAAATTATGATCATGATTTTACCCAGCATTTATATAGCACTTAAAAGTTTGCAAAGTACTTTAAACATGTCATCTCATTTGATCTTCATAATAATTTTGACTTTCTCAAATGTACTTGGTACTTTACTTGGTTGGGCCTCTGGACAAGATTTTTTGAAACATTTTTTTTCTTCCACATCTTTTCAAATGATTTATGAGAGTATAGTGCTCATAATATTCAATCTTCCTTCTTCAAAGGATGTTTACAAATGAGTTTGTATTCTCAACTGATGATACAAGAACTCTAACCCACTTTTAAAATTAGTTATTAAAATAAAAATTACAGCAGCAATAATAACTAATCTTTCTATAACATGTTAGAGTTGATAAAGCACTTCACATCTATCTTATTTTATCCTCACAGCCTATTTTACAGGAGAGGACACTAAGATAAAGTGGCATGCTCAGGGTCATGCAGATAGTAATTGTCTAAAACAGATTTTGAACTCAGATCTTCCTGACCCCAGGTTTAGCCCTCTTTCCAGAGACGTATAGTCACTAAAGATGTTCCCCATTGTCATGGAGGAGATCCCTCAAAAAGCCTAAGTTGAAGAGAGATTCAAAGGAGTTTAGACCAACTATTCACACTGGATAAATTAAGCATGTGAAATATACTGTCCAGATTATGATATGTAGCTGGATGGACAACATAGAGTTTGACCATAAATATGAAATATATTATTGACATATTTAATAATATTTTATATAAACCAATTATATCTCAATTATATATATGTATATATGTATACATGTATATAAACACAATTTACATTTCATATAAGCAGAAGCATCTGAAGGACATTACCATTGATTAAAAGAAGTAGGTCTTTTATTTTGACTCTTTGCTGGATACCTTCCATAAGTGACAATTTTGTTCAGCTTTATCTATTTGTTGAGTTTTGATTGCTCTAAATAATCCAACAGTTATCAAACAAGATGATCCTTCTAGGTCTCTCCAAAAACCTGACACAATTGTGTGAGCAGGGCATACCAGAATTTCCATAGTTTAGCATGGAAAATATGGTGATGGAGCAGAGCCTTTAAGGGGGCATTTTTGTGTGCTGAATCAATTTTTTAATAGCAACATGTGCTATAGAGATAGTGAGTGAACCTCTAATTTAATTTATACAAGAAATTCCTATTTGAGCAAATAGCTGTACCAATGCAGGTTATCACCTTCTCTTCATTTTAGAGAGTTGGATAGAGCACTGAGAGGTAAGTGATTTGCATAGACACAGACAGCATGGTAGAAGCAAGACTTGAATCCAGCTTTTTCTTGGGTTTAAAGCCAGCTCTTTATCCATTACTCTAATCTATCTCTCCATTTATAATGAAATCACCAACACATGTGAATAGAGTGGGGTATATTTCCTTTGGAAAGTTTTTATAAGGTTTTTATAATGATTTCAAGATTCTCCATAAATAGATGAGCTTTTAAAAAAATTCAATATTCTTCTTGTGACGTTGTATGGCTGCATGTCATAAGACTCCATAGTCTTTGAAGAATTGATAACAAAAGGAAGGTGCATGGTGGATAAGAGTAAACTGTAATACATGATAATTAAGGAATTATGTAGGAAAAATAATATGAAAGATGCAACCAAAAAATGTGTAAATGAAATAATGGGTTGGATATGTAATAACATTGAAGAATATCTGATAGATACATACTGTCTGTACCAGTTATTATATTCCAGATATCAAGAGAACTAGAAGAGAGTCCCCAGACCTCCAGGTGCATCCCCTGTAACAAACTTTTGAAAGGTCATGGAAGAAAGACATATAGAGTTATGAAAGGGTTGTGATTACATTACTGAAGGAAAATCCCACAATGATGAGATTGTGTGCCTTGTCAAAGGCAGCTAGGTGGTTTAGTGGATAAACCACTGAGCCCAGAGTTAGAAAACCTGAGTGTGAATCCAGCCTCAGACGCTTACTAGCTATGTGACCCTGGATAAGTCATTTAGCCTTGTTTGCTTCAGTTTACTTGTCTGTAAATGTGTGTACACATGTGTTATGAGTATCTATCAGTTCTCTTATGTATTTCCTTTCCACATTCCCTGGAGAATTTCAGAACTTTAAGGGAATTTACAAAATATTTTCACAAAAATTGGAAACAACTTAGAATCTAGGAATATTAGGAAATTTTATTTCTATTCGGGACCATCATTATATACATTTGAGACTCGCGTTTATCGGCTGATAAAGAGATAGTCAAAGGGAATCCAACATTTTAGGAGAATTAAGTGCATGTGTTCAAATAAACTGTTTTATACTAATATTTTGTTTGTCAAAAGCATAGAATGGGTGACATTTATTCTGTTGAGAAAATTTAACAATCAACACTAATTGCTATGGAGAAATCAACTACATATTCAAAAGTTGACCAATATGATTTGGGCTTGTCTCCTTGTCACTTACTCATTTTGCAAGTAGTGATTCATCTTATGGAATCTTTAAGAACTCTTTGTATTCCATTATTCTTGGGGGTCAGGGAATAAAAGAATCTTGGGAGAAAAACTGTCTTTAATTGAGTATTTATTGTATTCAGAAAACACAATGTCAAGTGATGTGGGACATAACAAATTAATAATACAGTATTGTCCTCAAGACTTTACAATCTGATAGAAAGAAAAGATGTATACTAATAATTTTATTACAAAGTGATTCATACTAAATGCATAGGATAAGTTTAATGGCTATGGTTCTTGAGGTCCAAAGGAGAAATGTCATTATCGACCAGGAAAAATCTGGGGAAAAAATCATAGAAAAGATAACATTTGAGTTGGTGCTTAAAGCCTTCTAACAACATCAATATCTTTTTGGTACTTTGGTAAGTAAACTCTATTGGAAAGGGTATGAGTAAGAAGTATTATATCACATTTTTTTCATGCTAAATGATGTTGCAAAAAGATCAAAGGCTACTTATAATCATAAAAGCCCTAGGAAATTATAAGAGGCATAAATTCAAGAAGCATACTGAGACTGATTGAAAGTCCTTGTTTTCTCTGCTGTCATAAATAAAATATCTTTGGAAAAATTAATAGTACATTTAATTCTCTTTATGAATAGGATGCCTCAAAATTATTTTTAGTTTTCTCCTTAGTAGCATAGGTTTAAACTCTGTGTTTAAATTTTCAGAGGATTTTTTTTTTCAATTTTGTTTTGCCTAAAAGATCATGAACTCAGAAAAAGGAAGCAGGTAGTGGAGTCCTTTTGTAGGTCCCAGAGAACAAAAATGATTTGAAGAGTAGTTTTACATATGGCTTTAGTTGAATTCCCTTCCTTCTAGTACTATTGAAGCAAAAGTCTTATGAAAAGGATGGATGATAGGTTTTAAAAAGTATTCTGCAAAATTTTCATGAGGATTTTTACTCTCGCAGTATTAGAATAATGCATCTTGAAGTTAATGAGGACAGGCTGTACCCATTAGTCTTCATTGCCTCTCATCCATCCACTTAAATAACTCTTCAGGAAAAGAAATATCCATCTGACCTTGAACAGAGCTAATTCACACATTAGTCAATTTCTAGCAGGTCTAATAGAACAGGCAGATATATCATAGTCAAGTACCATTCCTTAGACACCACACTAGGGCACCAGTTAGAAAGTTTATAATTGTAGGTATTCTGACATTTGTTAATAAGACCAAAACAAAACAACAGAGTTATCTTTAATTTAGTATCCATCAGCAGAAGAATTCAAATAAGCAAATGATAAAAATGATCACACAAATTGCCATAAACTCCAAATCCTTTGCAATTTGTCTTAAAATTGGTATATTAACTCTGACAAAACAATAACAAAAGCATATTTATTTTTCTTCTGTGTGATTTATTTGGTTTTTATAATTTTATAAGCTTCAAAGTTGTAGAACCAGTAGTCACTAACCTTGGTTTGTATGTTATTATCTGATTTACTTTCTTTGCTCATAATAAATGTGTTTTCTCACATTTCCCTATAGTCTTCATTTCACTTTACTATGAAATAATAATATTTCATTATGTTCATATACCACATTTATATCAACCATTCCCTCAATCAGTGCTACCTGCAGTTTTATTTTTTTATGATTTCTATTTTTGCTATAAGAAAAAAGGTTTCCTCTTTGTCTCTTTGTCTCTCTGTCTCTGTGTGTGTGTGTGTGTGTGTGTGTGTGTTTGGGCATTTTAATCAACAGTTTTAGACTATTTCATCAGGGGGCTTGCCTTCTAATGGTTATCAAAGGTCTAATGTGGTCAAAGAAGTTACTCTTCCTAAGAGAAAAGGAGTAATCAGAATTCTTAGCTGATTTTTCCTTAGGCTTTTTTCATCTAAGTGTTGGAAAATCTACATGTCTTTATTTCTAGGCAGGTCCCAAAGTGCCCAAGGTGGTTATTGAATAATTGTGCATGTTTGTGCTTAGAATTATTGTCAAGAATTCTGTTTTTCTTATATGTGAGTCATTTCTAAAGTTCTTACTCTTTTAGAAATGATTCAGAAGAAATATTTATAATTACAATTCATCTCCTCTAAACTTGACAAATACCTTACTAATAATGAGTTACTTAAGTTTACACTTACATGTAAATATATAGGTTTAAATTTAAGTGTAAATGGTTCCTCCAACTGCAGATCACAGAACAGAGGATATCTGTGGAATAATGTTTTGTCTTGAAAACATTTCCTAAGCTCTCTTCTGGCAGGATAAGCACTTTGACTTTTGTCTCTCCTTTCTCAATTTAGTTCTTTTGTTAAAATATATTTTATTAATTTAAATATTTTTCAAATTCATGTAGAGTTTTTAAAATAATTTTTTTTAAATTTTGAGCTCCAAATTCTCTCCCTCCCACTCAGCCCCCTTCCTTGAGAAGGAAAGCAATTTTATAATGTTATACATGCGAAGTAATACAAAACCCATTTCCATATTAGGTATTTTGCAAAGGAAACAAAACAGACTTAAAAAAGAAAAATAGAGAAAAAATTTTTAAATTATGTTTCAATGTGCATACAGAGTTTGTCAGTTCTCTCTATGGAGGTGGATAGTATTTTTTATCAAAGGTTCTTTCAAATTGTCTTGATCAGAGTAGCTGGGTCTTTTACCAGTTGATCATTCTTAAAATAGTATTGTTACTATGCAAAAATTCTCTATTCTTTGTCTGTCTGTCTGTCTGTCTGTCTGTCTGTCTCTCTCTCTCTCTCTGTCTGTCTGTCTGTCTCTCTCCCTCTCTGTCTCTCTCACTCTCTCTCTCTCTCTCTCTCTCTCCCCCTCTTTCTCTACTACTTTAGCTAAGCTGACTTGCTTGCCCTATATGGGTACTTCCTTCTCCACAGAATGATATTTTTGAAGCCTGGCCTGAAAACAGGATTAGTGGTCTTGAGGTGGAGGTGAGACACAATGCTCATACTTCCAGGCCTCCTGTGTTACTCTCTGCCTGTTGGTAACAGTAACTTAGTAATTGATTGTGGTAGTCCTGAGGGAGGTGTGGATCCTTTCTCTACCACAATTTCTCCTTTCAAAAATTACTGTTGGGTTTGGACTAGAATCACTTCTGGTGATTTCAGTGGCACTACTTTTCCCAAATCTTTTGGGTACAGAGTCCTGGGCTATCTCCATCAGGATAGGAGGAGAGATGATGATCAAGGCAAAGGTAGTTCCTTGATTTTCCTGGCACAATTTGCTTTCTGTTTCTCCAACAGATATCCTTGCTATTTTCTGTCTGGTTGGAGAATAGTTTATGCGAAGGGAAGTAATATGAAATAAGACTAAAAAGGAATCCCAGAGATAGGCTTTCAATGCCAGATTAAGTTCATATTTTATCCCATATTTCAATCAATAGAGAGGCATTAAAGTCAGTCAATTAGCATTTCTTCAATGCCTACTATGAGCTAGACACTGGGTTAGGCACTGACGATATAACAAAAGGCAAAAACCAAGAAAAAAACTTATTGTTCTCAAGGAACTCACAGCTCATTCATTCATTCATTATTCATAGAATGCCTTTTGAAAATATAATCATATGTTCATTAGTAAGATAATAGCTTATTTTAATAGACAATGTGTTTGGTATCTCATCCCATCTTAAATTTTTTTGTTAATAAAGTAATAGTTTCCTGTTGCCTTATAGTCCAAGTCATCCTCATCTTTCCAGCTAACTGGTTTGTTCTCTGTCCCAAGAACAGTCCCTCTCTGTGGTTTTGCTTAGACTATTCAATATGTCTGGAATCCCTCTTTCTTCCCTTTCATTTGTCAATATTATACTCATGCTTTAAAGCCTGAATTCAATGCCAGCTCCTCTATGAAGTTTTCCTTGATTTCCCTCCAAGTAATGGACCTTTCCCTCTCAGATGTTGCATAGCATTTTGTTGTATTGTGCCTCTCTTTGTGGGCCATATGTCTTTAATAAACCTTAAATTCATGGAAAAAGGAATTTGTGACTTATCTTTTTGCTTCCTCAGAGCCTGCAGCAGTTTTGTTTGTTTTTTTGTATTACACAACAGGCAATGCAAATTTGTTGAATTTAATGTAAACTATTTGTAGGTTTTATAAAGTCTAGCAGCATTATGTCTTTATTACCTATTATAAATAGAATATAATTTTAATCTTGAACATTTTTGAATTGACAAAATGTAGCTACCTCTTAGCTTTTTTTTTCAGGGTGTTTGGTAATTAATGTAAAGTAGCCTAAGAGAAGAAACTCATTTTGAAATGTAATTGGCATTTTGTACAAGTCAATTTATTTGGACTCCACTTAATTTTTGATACCTTCTCAATGGAAATCCTGTTCTCTTATTCCCATAATCCAGAATCCAAAAACAAAGGCTTGCTAGAACTTGACTAGATTTTAGTAAGCTATAGAGGTGATGATGCTGCCATCTTCCCACTATCTTCCTGTACTTCCTAGGGCTAGTTCTGGTTTATAGAAGGCACAAACACAGAGCAGGAGTTTTTGAGATCTTTATAACAACTTCCTCACTGGTTTCTTTTACTAGTTAATTATGATGTGTGAAGTTGGGGAAACCCTGCCCCAGGTTCAAGAAAGAGAATCTACTGATTCCTCCATTACTTTTCTATTTATTTATGTTTCTTTTTTCTTCTTATTCATACTGTTTCTAATTCACCTCCCTTCTCAACTGTCAAATTTCTTGAAAATTTATCTAGATCAGATGCCTTCACTTTCTCATTTCACATTCTTTTATTTTACTTAACTAGTTGTGATTGAGTTTCCTTCTTGACTACTCTAACCAATTCAATATTATTCAATGCATTAAGCACTCTATTTTTTCTGTCCCAGACCTCTGAATTGCCAAACATGTGACTTTTTACATTTCTACTTTAATTCTGATTGTCCTTTACAACTTTTGACGATGATGAATACCCTTCACTATTATGTATTTCCCAACCCTGGCTAAAGAGACTCAACAATCTCATAGCTATACTTTGACACCTTTAATCACTTATACCTTCCCTAGTTCTTCAACTCACTTTCTTCAGCTCAGTATTCCCTGAGCGTATGTACTTTTTCTTCCTGCATACAAAATTTTTATAATTCTGTTTACTGCAACAATTTCAACTAACACCTTTATAAAGAACACCTTTGCCGAACAATTAAAACTTCAGTCCTAATCTCTCTTCTTAGCCTCAAACCTATATTTACAATTACTTTCATAATATCTTTAACTGAATGTTACACTGACATCTCACACTCAAAATGCCTCCAATTGAGCTCATTAATTTTTTTCCCTTCTATTTCTCCTTCTTGGTTTTATTAATTCTGTCTGTGATATCACCATTCACTTAGTCTCCCATCTTTGTAAGTGGGATATTCTCTTTGATTCTTCTTTCTCCTTCATTTCTCATGTCTAACCGGTTACCAAATACATCCAGTTCTATGTCTTCAATATCTCTCTAATCCATCTTTTCAGCCACTTCTGTACTACAGGTCTTCATTGTAACCTGCTTGAACTTCTCAATTGCCTCTTAATAGTTTCCTTCATCAAACTCTTCTCCCTCCCATCAAGTTTTTCACAGTGGCAAAATCAATTTCTTTATGCAAAGATATAATCATCTTTTACTTCTATTCAAAAACTTCAGTACATTCTTCCTGCCTTACAAGTAAAGTTAAAGTCCCTTTACCTACCATTCCTCTGACAACATCCTTATTTTCCAAATTTATCTCATTTTATTCCCCTGTAGGTATTCCATACTTTAGCCAAACTTGGCTAAAACCCTTCTGACCCTTTGAGAGCCATCTATACTTTCATGTATCTTTGCTCAAGGTGTTCCCAGTGACTAGAATGTCCTCTATTTCCTTTTTATCCTGCCAAATCCCTAGCCTTTCTTTAAAGCCCAAGTCAAATGTTTCATTCTTTAGAAAGTTTTCACTTATTCTTTTTCCTCCAACCTGTGGCTATCACTCTTCTTTGCCTTCTTTCCTTGACCATGTGTAATACTTTGTTTTATTTACTTTACACAATTATGTTATCATATCATGTATTCTAGTTCTTGCATTCTGATTCCCATTCCTCAGACAGTAATTTCTTTGAGCAATGAGGCAATTTGATCTAAAGTTTGTACCTTCCTATAGCCTGACAGAAAATTTTGCACACAGTAACCACTTACAAATATCAATTCATTATGTTGCTTTATTTTTTCACAACATCTATGATCAGGTCTGTACTCATATTTGATCACAGATGGGCCCATTTGAGAAAAGAGCAATAGCAACATAAGATTTGTCTAACTTTATTAATACATAGCTCTTGTGATTATCTCTTCTAATCAAAAGTTCTTCAAGTTATTGAACTTTTTTCTCTGAGGATGGAGAATATCCTGCGCCTGATCCTAGATGCAGTCATATCCAGAAAGAAATAGTCCTCTAATTGCTATTAAATGTTCCTACAAGAGGTTATCATAAGAGGTCACCTATTAGTAGATGCTGAAAGCAGGTAATTTAGAACATTCCCCAAAGAGGATGATAGGAGAGGAGACCTGTGAGATGTCCATGAGTTTGATGACACAAGGACATTCATTAGAATCTTGTCTGATGTATTTGCTTATCCAGTTAAGAGGTTTGTCTCAGGATATCCAGGCAAGAAGATTGAATCAGAGAGGAGTGACATTCTCCCCTACTCCTGCATATGAAGCTAACCCATCCAGTCTATGAGTACCTCTGACAAGAGGGTCAAAATATGAATTGCTTTCTGGTAAAAGGATCATATCCCAATGTACACCTCTAGTTTTGCAATGTGTTTCACAAACATTGTATCATTTTATCCTCACAATAACCCTGAGGGGTAGGTGTTATCATGTCCCCCTTTACTGTTGAGAACATTTAGGCAGGCATAAGTTAAGTGACTTGTTCAAGATCACGCAGTTAGTAAGTATCTGAATCTGGATTTGAACTCATGTCTTCTTGACTCAAGGTCCAGCATTCTACCCACCATGTCATCTATCTCCCTCAAGCAAAGAAAAGGCTTTGAAATAGAATAGGAAAAATTTTAGTAATCAGTTTTGTCCCTCATAAACCTGGAGCACAGTCTCCCACAGATGAGCTCATTGTACACAGACATAGCATTCAAAAGGATAGAAGCACGTATTTGGAAACATGCAAATGTGAGCTCCTAGAGACCTTAGAAATCACTGAGTCCAACCACCTTAGAATACATTCCATTCCATAAAATATCTGGTTTTATAAATAAAACAAAAAGCATTTTCCATAAACATGCCTGAGATAGAAAAACAATTACTAGATCGAGAATCAAAAGACCTGGATTCTAGGCTAAGCTCTCTCACAAATGTATATACACTAAGAGATTTCCTGGCATGGTTGAAATAAGGGAGTATGAGACTTGCCCTTCTCAATCTCTTCTGGAAAGACCTGGGAGTGACAAGAAGAAAATCAAAGCAGTGAGGCTTGGTAGTCCCTTTCCATTCCCAGAAATATCTTTTTGGGGGGTCATTCAAAGATAGCAGCAATTTTGATGCTGAAAGTTATCACATAACATTTTACAGTAATTATTTTTTAATTGTTAAAAAAAGTTTTGTGGGTTTCCAGTAGAACTCATTTGTCTCTTACATATCCAAGATATGATTATCAAATTTATTAGTTCTCTGGCTGTCTGTTTCTCTTTGTTCTACACACACACACACACACACACACACACACACACACACACACACACACACTTCTGGGTTTTTGCCTGATCCTCTGCTCTTTGACACTTTGACCAAAGCTTGATCTGGGAAAGGATAGGAGAGAATCATAAGCTGATCAAATTTTTTCTCAGTTTAATCTTTAATAAAAGATTTAGGGGAATGGGGTTGTGAGGAGAGGAAAGATAATTAAAGAAAGGAGTTTGGAAGAGGTTGACATTTAAATGAGATTTCAAGATTATTTCTAGTGTCCAGATATTCATTCTATGTCTGTCATCATGACTGAGGATAAATGAGGCTTGAGTAAACAGGAAACTTAATCTTGGATGGCATTAAATGTGTCCCTTTTTTCTCCACAAGATATCTTTGCACAGTTGTCATTACCTGTCCTAGAAATACACTCTGTGGATGCAACCTTCTATAAGGTCTGTCATCTATCACAATATTTATTTAAAATATTCAAATATTTGTGGCCTAACAACTGCCAAGAC
The DNA here is from genome assembly GCF_900497805.2 of Vombatus ursinus. Lineage (NCBI taxonomy): Eukaryota > Metazoa > Chordata > Mammalia > Diprotodontia > Vombatidae > Vombatus > Vombatus ursinus. Next base: position 3,391,207 of record NW_020940360.1, read on the forward strand.
AATGATCATTCTTTCATTCATTGTTGTCTCTGCTTCCTGACACAGATGCAGGAAAGAATAGATGAGCTTCTATGCTTTGGTTCTAAAGAGGGTGGCTGTCTCCATGAGCAAACAATTTGCTGTAAAATGTGGCCACATCTATAGAATCTGGACTGAGAAATGTCAAAGCTTTGGTTTTGAATTGACATAGACATTTTGAGAGCTGTTTCAGAATCAAAATCTAGGTCATCACTCATTTTCTCAGACTCGTTTATGAAAAAGTTTAGAACTATAATTTATCCATTCATCCGTAAGCCCATGCTAGTGGTCTTGGCAAAAGATTATCCAACAGCTTAGCCTTTCATTATGGAGTAGCAGGGATGAGAAGGTTTTCAAAAGCCTGGCAAGATATGCAGATGTGCAAGGTGAAAACACATGAGATCTTGGACTGATTAGGTGCACATTGAACCAGTTTCTTTTGTTAAATGTCACTGTTGAAAGAAAGCTGTGGGAATAAGGATAAATCATATCAATAAGTGGCCTCTGCTTCATTAATTTCCTGAATAAATGTCACCAATTTTAAATGCCATGAAATGCAAGCTCTCCTGCTCCTTGAATTCTGGAGAAAGGAAGATAAACATAAAATTTGGCAAAGTTGTAATGTAAATAAATTACTTGGAACTAGTCTGTCCCCCTCCTACCCCTACCCAATCCCCACCATCTAAGAACACAATCTAAGAACAGAGAAGTCCCCACAAAAGCACAACAGGTAGACAATATATTGAATATATATGTATATGCATATATGTACATATAGTGTATATGTGTGCATATATACACATATATGTATATATACATGTATGTATATACATATACATATGTTATTTTTGGAGCAAACTCCCTTATGAAAATGCATGTGACAAAAAGCACTGAAGGGAAAATCTTTCAGGAAAACAACTTCACCTAATATCAGATTACGTCTACTGCCTCAATGCCTTGGTTTTCCTGGTACAAGGAAGGAGTACTGGCTGGTATCCAACACAAATTGACCTTGAAGGGTAAAATAATTCACTTTTTAAAGCACCTCAATAACATAGTAGAGGCAACCTTCTATCCATCCCCACCCAGCTGCTATTCAACTCTGGACTGTTCCTTGTACAAACTTGAGAGTAGGGAAATCTGGGACCAGACAGGTATGATTGGGTGGCAGATTATGAATAGGTGGTCTAACATTGAATGAATGGGAGGATATGGGATAATAACATAGAGTACATAGGGATTAACAGGACTAGACTATCAAGATTGGGCCTAGTTATGCTCTCTCCTCACAATAAGCCCTTGTCATTCCTGTCTCCCTGGCTCAATTTATCTGCCACCTTTAACATAAGGCCCTTATGGATACCTTCTAGTCATTAGTGTTCTCCCCACTTTCTGATCTTTTTAAAAATTTACTTATTATTTTATATATTTTTAAAATTTGTTCACCTATGTAAATGTCATGCTTCCCCTACCCACAGTAGACTATAAAAGTCACGAGGGCAAGGTGCTCTTATTTTTGTCTTTGTATCCCCAGTGTATAACATATTATCTTGAATAAAGCAGGTGCTTAATAAATGCTTACTGATTTGATTTCTTTATATTGTAATCAATTCTGTGAAAGAAAATCTCTCTTCCTCTCCCCACTTCATAACAACGCTTAAACAATAGCTTCTGATAAAAACATTTGACAAAATATACATTATGTTCTAGTGAAGATGGTTATGTTTCACATCCTTTTAGTGTTGCCTTCATTTATATTGCCATTATCATTTATGTGCCTTTCTTTTGGTTCTACTTATTTTATTCTGCATCAATTTTTAAAATTTTTGAAAATCATTTATATCCTTTTACCACTCTTTATTCTATTGGAGAATGGCTCTTGGAATTAAATATTTTATCAATTATATATAAGTACATAATTTCACATGCATATACACATATATTATATAATATGTGTTATATATAATATATAGGTATATGTATATATGTATATAATGTTACCATTATTAATTATCATATGATCATAGATTTGGAGCTAGAGGTAACTTGAGATATAATCTAGTCTACTTACTCTCATTTTGCTTATATTTACTGTAAATATTTTCACAATCTACAATTTCTCTTCTTATATTTTCTCTGATTTTATTCAAACAAAACTATTTAAAATATTATGTTAAAATTTTCTATTTTTTTCTTTTATGAGGTCACCACTATCCTTCCAATCAACTATACTTGAAGCTTCATTTTCATCTTTACCTCCTCACTCTCACTCATTCCACATATCAAATTAATTTCAAATTTTTACTATTTCTTTACCAACAAAATCACACACATCTTTTTTCTCCTCTCCACTCACCCTAATTTAGGCTTATATCATATCTTGCTGAATTAGGTTCACAACTAGTCTCTCAACTTGAAATGTCTTCCTGTACCAATTCATTCTTTTTTTATATTTAATTTTTTATTTGATTCCATATAAACCAAAGTTTTGGACTTTTTTTAAATTGAGTTTTAACAATATTGTATTATGAAGAATTGTTAATGAGATAGCTATTGTCAGCAATACAATGATCCAATACAATCCCAAAGGACTAATCATGAAGCATACTATCCACCTCCAGAGAAAGAACTGCTGTTATTCGAATACAGACTGAAACATGCTATTTTTCACTTTCTTTTTTGCTTTATTCAAATCTTCTTGTACAAAATGACAAATATGGAAACATTTTACATGGTTGCACATGTAGAACCTACATCTGATTGCTTACCATCTCAAGGATGAGAAAGGGAAGAAAGAGAGGGAAGGATTGAATTTTGAACTCAATATATTTAAAAAAAGGTTAAAAGTATTTAACATGTAATTGAATAAGAAATAAAATATATTTTAAAAAAATATTTTAAAAAGCGTTCCTGATTCTCTTTCTTCTTCCTTCCTCTCCCCCTCTTCTTGAAAAGGCAAGCAATTGGATATAGATTATACATGTGCAATCATACAAAACATTTCTATAATATCTATTTTCCAAAATAGAACACAGAAAAAAAAATTTTAAAGTATGTTTTAATCTGTATTCAGATGCCATCAGTTCTTTCTTTGGAGACAGATAATATTTTTCATCATAAGTCCTTCAGAATTGTCTTGGATAATCATGTTGCTAAGAATATCTAAGTCATTCACAGTTGATAATTGTGCTATATTGCTTTTACTGTGTATAATGTTCTCTTATTTCTGCTCATTTCACCTTGCATCAGATCATGTAAATCTTTTTCAGGTTTTTCTGAAAGCATTCTATTATAATAATCTTACATCCATATCCTCTATGTATAATCCTTCTAACTGAATGAATAATGATAAAAATTTTAGGAGTTAGAATTCATCTTGTGATAAATGGATGTAAATATTTTAACCCTATGATTTCTCTTTCTTATTTGCATTTGTTTTTTTCTCTTGAGTTTTGTTTTTGGAATCAAATTTCCTAATCAGTTTTCATCCTTTCATCAAGAATTCTTGAAAGTCATCTGTATCATTAAATACCTATTTTCTTCCTGAAGGATTATACTCAGTTTTGCTGGGTGGGTGATTCTTGATTATGATACTAACTCCTTTGCCTTATGGAATATTATATTCCAAGACCTCTGTTAATTTAATGTGGAAACTGCTAAATCTTATGTTTTCCTGACTGTGGCTCTATGATATTTGAATTGTTTCTTTCTGGCTGCTTGCAACATTTTCTTCTTGACCTGGGAGCTCTGGAGTTTGATTATAATATTCCTGGGAATTTTCCCACCTCTTTCAGGAGGTGATTAGGGGACTTTTTCAATGACTATTTTACCATCTGGTTCTAGAATATAAGAGCAATTTTCCTTGATAATTTTTGAAATACAATATCTAGGCTCTTTTTTATCATAGCTTTCAGGTAGCACAATGATTCTCAAATTAAATTAAACTTGAAATTAAATTCTTAAATTAAATTAAATCTCCTCAATTTATTTTCCAGGTCAATTTTTTTCAATGAGATATTTTACATTTCATTTTATTTTGTCTTTTTTTGTTTTTATTTTATCATTTCTTAATGCTTGATGTAATCATTAGCTTCCAGTTGTCCAATTCTAATTTTCAAAGAATCCTTTTCTTCAGTGAATTTTTGTGCCATTTTTTCCCTTTAGGCAAATCTGATTTTAAGACATTCTTCTCTTCAGTTGGATTTTTCATCATTTATACCTCATTCACTATTTGACTGATTCTGGTTTTAAGGTGTTATTTTCTTCAGAATTTTTCGAGCTGTTGATTCTCTTTCATAATTTTCTTGTATCACTCTCATTTATTTTCTCAATTTTTTTACCTCTTATTTTATTTTAAAAATCTTTTTTAAGCACTCCTAAGAATTTTTGTTGGTCTCATTTTCAATTTACATTTTTCTTTCAGGATTTGCTTGTAGCAGCATTGACATCATTGTCTCCTTCTGTGTTTGTTTCTTCATCTTCTCTGTCACCATAGTAACTTGTTATGGTCAGATTCTTTTGTTGATGTTTGATTATTTTTCCAGCATATTTATTGACTTTTAACTTCATTTTAAAATTGGACTCTGCTCCTGGGGTGGAGTGGCCACTGTCTCAAGCTTTAGGCCTTTCTTGCTACTGTTTTCAGAGCTAGCTCTGTGGATCTTCATGTTTTTTGCTGCTTCAAAGAAGATATTATCTAAGGAGAGGTGTGGTCACCTTTCTCCAGACTTCTGTTCTTATCTTTATCCAGGAATAGACTTTGTTCCCCTGTAACCACCAGCACTAGCATACCTCCTGTCCTGGGGCTATGACCAGGTCTCTTGCTCTCCTGCAGCCACAATTGCTAGTGCTCCCTTCTGGTTTGGAATTGAGATCAAGGTACCTACTCCTCCATTGGTGACCACAAGCATTCCTATCTTTCCTAGAGCCTAGCCATTGCTCCTGTGCAGCCACAAATGTTATAGCTACTTTTGGCCCTGACAGTAGACCTGGACCTCAGTATGGCCAATACAACAGGGTCCTGAACCTATCACCAGAAAAAGATCCTCTACAATCCCCTTTCAACCAGTTGCTCAATCTCCATGGACTATGAGATGAGAGCTTTGGAAGTTGCTATTGTGGCCCATTGGTAATGGGCCACCCATAACTGACCTGTGCTCCAGGGTCTACCACCATCCCAGTGAGAAATTATTTTCCTGCTGACCTCCTAAATTTCCTTGGTCTGGAAAATTATTTCACTTGAACGTTTGTTGGTTCTATTGCTTCACAATTCTAGTTGAGGTGTTATTTTAGAGTTGTTTGGAGGGTAATTTGGGAGAACTCAGCTGAGTGCTTTTCTGTTATGTTATTTCACCTCCATACCAGTCCATTCTCCAGTGTCAAATGATTTTCCTTAAGCACAAATCTGACCAGGTCACTTTCCTATTCAATAGACTCCAATGAATCTTTATTGCCTCTATGATGAAATACAAACTCTTTATGGTCCTCAGAGCCCATGATAAAGTGGCCCATTCCTACCTTTCCAGTTTTATCATACATTAATTCATTATCACATGCACTATGGTCCACCAAAACTTCCCTTCTTAATTTTCTTCACATATGGCTCTCCATTTCATATGCCTATGCTCTTTTCCCTGGTAGTGTCTGGAATTCACTTTCTCTTCAATACCATCCAACTTCTTTTCTTGGAATTTATAGCTTCTTTCAAAGCTCCATTCTTGCTCTGTCTTCCAGTTATACATTTTCTGGTATGCTCCCAACAGTTGATACTAAATTTCACCCAAAATTATCTTAAATATGTTTGATTTATTTCTATATATCTACATGTAGGATCTCATTTTTGGTTGATGGATTACTGACTTCCTACAGGTTTTTCTGTAGTCATTTGATTCTTCAATTACTTCCTATAGTGTTCTATGTATGCCATACATAGATGCCATAAGTATATTCATCTGTAAGTAAATATAATGTTGTCTTCTCTTTCCTGATATTTATGCCTTTTTTCTTTTTTTAATTAATAAATTTATTTATTTTCCACAGTTACACGTAAAAACAATTTTAACATTTTTTAATAAAACTTTGAGTTCCGAATTCTCTCCTTTGCTTCCTCCTTACCTTACCCCTCACTGAGAAGGCAAGCAGTTCCATATAGGTTATACAGATGTAGCCATACAAAATATATCCATTAATAGTCACATTGTCAAAGAAAACAGACAAAAAAACTGAAGAAAAATTGAGAAAGTAAAAAAAAAAGTATGTTTCAATCTGTATTCAGACACCATCAGTTCTTTCTCTGAAGATGGATATGTTTTTAATCCTAAGTCCTTCAGAGTTGCCTTGGATCACTGTATTGCTGAGAATAGCTAAGTCATTCACAGATGATCATCTTACAATATTGCTGTTACTTTGCACACAGTACATTTCACTTTGCATACAGGAGTGAAAAGCCTATGGCCTTGAGATCACATGTGGCTTTCCAGGTCCTTGGATGTGGTTTTTTGACTGAGTCCCAGTTTTATAGAATAAACTCTTTTATTAAAGGGATTTGTTCTGTTAAGTTTGGATTCAGCCAAAGGACCACATGTGAGTATCTAGAGGGCCACATGTGGCCTTGAAGCTGCATCCCCACCTGGGCATCATCCCACTCAAGTCTTTCCAGATTTTTTTTCTGAGTGCATTCTCTTCATCATCTCTTATGCTATAATAGTATTCCATCATAATCACATACCACAACTTGTTCAGCCATTCCCCAGTTGATGGGTAACCCCTCAATTTCTCATGCATTGCCCCCAGAAATGAGCATATATAAATGTTTTTGGACATATAAATGCTTTTCCTTCTTTTCAATTTCTCTTGGTCTCTGGTCTCTGTTGGTATGGACTACTCTGAACTGCACTCCTCTCTCACCTTGGTGCAACAGACATTTCATGCCTACTTTCCAAGTTGTCTTGGGCTGGAACTTTGTTTCACTCCATCTTTTGTGGGTTCTGCTGCTCCAGAATTTTAAAAGTAATTTTTAAAGGTATTTGATGGGTTTTGGGGGAGAGCTAAGGTGAGCCCCTGCCTTTACTCTGCCATCTTGGCTCCACCCATTTATACCTTAATTTGTTCCTCCTGTCTTATTACATTCCTAAAAATATGCCAATAATTTTAGAACTGCATGGAAAAACTGAGTATCCTTGCTTTATTTTTTTTTAATTTTGAAAAGCTTCTAGTATTGTCCTATTGCAAACAATATTAGAAGATGTACCCCTGTTGCCTGTGCTGTTTGGGGTTTTTAATGTGAACAAGTTTCTTATTTTGTCAGAGACTTCTCCTATGTTTATTCAAGTTATCACAAGGGAATTATTATTTTTGTTTTTATCATTAATAATATTAATTGTTTTAAGTGTTTAAATATATTTAAAATCCTATTATGAATACAACCTGATCAGAACAGTACTGACTTGAATTGTCAGGGATTTTTGTCATCAGGAGTTCTATAGATAAGAGAAAACACTAGCTATGTCCAAAAGGAAATCATTGTTCAGGTTTTAATTGCCCCGTAAATGTTTGATAAAATTTGTCTATAAACTGGATTAGACCAGAATTTATGTGTGTGCACTTGAATCAATATTTAGAAATCTCATTTTTACCTTGTGCATTACTATTTCTACCTCATTATGGTCCATCAAGTATGTGGATGGGGATTGAAATTCACTTTTATCTTTCTCAGGAGCTTTTGACTCATCTTTGCTGTGAGGTATTTGTACACCACAATACCATATTCTTCAAATGTTTGTATATTCCATCAGTCACCTATGGTTACCCCCTTAATATTTTAATAAAATGCTTAAGCATTATAAAGCATTAGGATTGTGCCCTTCTTCCCTTCAAAAAGAAAAACAAACATCAGGAAATATGGAAGATACTAAAAAAGCATCATGTGGCTAAGGGTTCTTCTGCAAAAAAATTATTTTATAGGATTCTGATAAACCTTGAATTAAACATTGAACCTGTTCATCAATCCATAAAGGATTAAATCTCTGCCTGGGAACACCAAAAGATGGTATGTCCAGCAAAAAGAGGAAAATAATTAAGACAGATCCAGTCCCAAAATTCCCTAGTCTCCAAACTTTGGACAAATCTAAAGATTTTCAATTATGGAATTCTGTTCTAGTGAATTAGAGAACCACTTTGTTGTTGTTACTGTCTTTCTGTTTGGTTCTTTGTTAAGTGAGTCATTGTTCTAGCCTAATGTGGCTTCTTTATGACTTTGAGGCTTTCACAAATGAAGCAACCAGTGACACTAATGTCAGTAGGTCTTTATTCTGGGCATATATTAACTCATATAAAATAAGACATTATGTCTAACTTAAAATATACAAGGTCAAAGTATGGAATAGAAGGAATAAAGGGAGACTAGAGAGAAAAGTGATTTTACACATAGATTTTGAGTCTCAGGTCTCACTTGTCAGGGGTAAAGGTTATGGAGGATAATACCTAGTTTCAGTGGCTACATTTCTGGAGCCCTTCCTACCTTTCTAATCTTTTTCTAACTTAGTTCTATCCATGGACTAAATATAATTCTGCCCAAATAACCTCCCTGCTTTTCCTCAGACACGATGTTTCATCTATCATGGGTTGTCAAGTCAATCATGGGCTATCTCGCATGCTGGGTGGGCAGCCTTTTCTTCCAAATCTCTGCTTCCTAGCTTTCCTTGCTTTTTTTAAGGTGCAGCTAAAATCACATCTTCTACAAGAAGCCTTGCCTCATTCACCTTAATGCTATTGCCTTCCCTTTGAAATTATCTCCAATTCATCTTGTATATGTACTGTTTGTACCTAGTTATCAGTATGTTGTCCCTCCCATTAGACTGTGAGCACCTTGAGAGCAGGATTTCTTTTTGTCATACTTTGTATCTTTAATACTTAGCATGGTGGCTGGCATATAGTAGATGCTTAGTAAATATTTAGTAAATAACTGAATGAAATATTATTGGATCACAAAAAATGATGAAATAGCCAGTTTCAGAGGAAACAAGAAAGATCTTAGTGAACTGATATAGAATGAAATGAGCAGATTTTGAAGATTAATTTATGCATCTTTGACAACTTTAGATCCACGATCAAGGCTGTGAGTAAGCAGGAGTCCAGAGGACTGAAGCTCAAACAAACCAGTTACTTTTTGCCATACAGTTTGTAGAGAAGGACATGCATCTTCAGACACAGCCAGTGTGGGAATTATTTTTGCTGGACTATGCATATATATGATGAGAGTTTTATTTTTTTGAGGTTTTTTTGGTTGTTGCTCAATGGGAGGTGAAATAATAAGAGGGACAGATCATAAATGCATTTAAATGCAAACAAATATCTTAAAAAGAAAAACACTGCCTTACTTTGAGTCTTCAATACTCAATCATAATAAGAAATCTTATTTAATTTTGTTTTTCATCACTGCTGTTAAAAAGTTCATTAAATTATAACTTGACATTTGATTTTTCTACTGTGCATCTGTCAATGAAATTAATCTTAAAAAATAAACATTGCCTGGAATAAATTACTATCTAAAAATGTGTATATGCCTACTTTTCCACAAGAGAGTACAGTTTTAAAAGGGATAACTTTGTTGAATGTGTGTGGATCATGAATACATTTTAATTTTTTTTCCTCTTTTCAGGCCACAGGACACAAAGTTCACAAATTCTGAGAGAAAGACAAAATATTATATTGAGCAAAACAAATTCCATAAAAGTTTACATAACAAGTATTTTCTGTCAATGTTGATGTTAACCAGACATTTCTTTTAAGCATCTTCCTGATGATATTCCTGAATGTGTAGAATAACAACATAACAGTTCATTGTCATGAAATGTAGCTTTATTAGTTTTTATTAATGGCACTGAATTTGGAGAGATGAACATCTGCCATGGCATTCTGAGTGAGGAATGAAGCAAATATCATGACTTTCTGATGAATAAAATGTTCCATAGCACATTCTATTAGGACTTGATTATTTATTTTCATTACTAATTTGTGTGCCCTGGCTAAGGTCCATCTTCAATAATTCCATTTCAGTCTGTGTAAAATTGAGTATGCAGTTTTTATCAGATGATATATTCATCACTGTCACCTTTAAGAAGAAAACAAGCTCTAGGTAATGAAGAAAGTGTTAATTCTATCACAGTGTATCAGTCCTTGAAAAGTGGGTCTATTGCTCACAGATATTAGTGCATTTAGTGGTGAACTTTATCCAATGAGACAATTTTCACACTCCTTTGAGTTATTCTGAGTATCATGACAACAAAGTATATTGTATAGAAATGTTGCACCTCAGATCAAATGCATTTGAACCTTCAATGAAAACCAACAAAACCTCAAAATTTCAATTCATTTACAGTCAGTTATAAGCCAGAGTTCTTCAGCACTCACATTTACCAAGCATTCTACAGTATATAAATGACTTACCTTGCAACAGTGAAGTAAGTCAAGACTTATGATCACCATTTTTCTTATGAGAAAACAGTGCCTCAGAAAAGGCTAAATGACTTACCCATGTTCATACAAAGCAAAATGAACAAAAGAAAAATGAGCAAAATGAGACTGTTGTGGAAGAAAAAAAGTGGAAAAGCAGCAATATGCACAATTGCTTTTAACATACCTCCTATCCCTATGCCCATGCCAGTATCATCAATATTTCCTGCATTGTCCCCATGAACTGGAAACTACAACAATGGGAGTAATTGCAATTAGTTGAAAGTGAGTCATTTGTGTCACGGAATTATAAGCTACCAAATAAATTACAGAGATCATGCAAACTTTGTCTGACAATCTAATGGCATTTCATTTGCCAACTGAATCAATGCTGAAACAGGAAAAAATAATCTTAATTCTGCTAAATATACTCAGCATAGTACTTGCCCCATTTCCCTTCCTCCTCTCACAAATTTAATTTACTACTAGGAAACATTCCTTCCATTGCTCTGCTTTTAACCTAACATGACTTTCCAATATGAACTAAGGAGACTTTGAGGTAGAGCAAACAGGCATATTCCTCTGAACTGTGAATGAATCCCAAAATATGTTAAGATATCTAGTTGTCCATCATTTGAAAATAAAGTCCAAGCAATGTGAGCCACTGTGGTAGAGTAGAAAGAGCATTTTCTTTGGAGGCAGAGTATATGGGTTCAAATCTCATTTGCTTCTCCTTCTGTGACTTTAAAGAAGTTAATAAACTACCTTAAGAATGAATTTTGATAAATGTAAAAGGAGGGAATTGTACAAAACATCTCTGATGTTGCTTCCAACTCTCTATCTATGTCTGTGATTCTAGACATAACCCTATTCAAAGACCAATGAAGAATTCTTCTTGTACTATACTTCTTGACTTCTGATTTGTAACTTTCCTCCTTTAATCATATTTATAAACCTTTCTAATATCCTGAAATTTCTAGCAGGAAAATACTTTCCTACCAGGATCCTTAACCTCGGATGCATGACTTTGTTTTTAATATACTTGATTTTCTTTTAATACTATTTGTTTCTATTTTATTCAATTATCAATCACACTGAGGAGTCTGCAGGCTTCTAAAGTCCATGACACACACAAAGTGAAGAACACTTTCTTTTGAGAATGCCAAGAGAGTTATGTGATGGAGAGGACAGATTGAAACTACTTCTTATTTCATAGGCAGCAGAGAAATGGCACCCAGGGGGAAGAATGTATCTTGGTAATTGGAATAATAGTGGAAAACCCTTCTTTGAAGTATAAAGGAGAGGGCATAAGATTAAAAGGAGCTGGCATGGAACTAGAAAGAATCCCTGGAGTTTATATCAGCAGAAGGCTTTGTGTCACCTTGATGACCAAAAACCATCCAAAACATATATGGCACTTGATAAATGTTGTTTGATTGTTTGATAAATGTGATTGGTCACTGGCCCCCATTTTAACCATGGTATGTATGTTTTTAAGATGTCTCACAAGTTAGGAGATATCTTTAAGGGAGGTAGCACATTTATAAAGTGCCTTGAGGAGTATCTAGTTATCTCCAAAACATAAGAAGAACCAATGAGTAACTCATCCAAAGGTAATATGTCTTACTTTCTAAGGTCCTGCCTCCTACACCCAGTCTAAAACAGTTCTAGAGGTAGCTAGGAATGTCTGACTTGACCTCAGTCATTTAATTGACTTAAGTATCCTTGATTTGTAACAGATAGGTCCATAGAACAGCACAGAGTTTCATTTCTCAATATCATCTTTCCCCAGAACTCTCAGTATAGATACAGAGAACTCGAGGAGAAGCATTGCAGACATTCTAAAGGCAATAACCACCATGCACACATCCTTGGGGAGTGACAGTTTGCAAATAATGTAGTTATACACTGGCAATGATAAGTTCAGTACAGGGTGCAATTAATACCTGTTGGAGGAAGGAGAATGAACTCTTAGCAAAATGTTTTTATTTTTGGTTTCTTATCAAATGTTCAGATTTGTGGAATTCTCTTTTCCTAATCTATAACAGTGACTGTAATTGACATAATGCTTTTGGTCCTGATTCATTTGATAGCCTAAGTTCAGGGCTTGACTCCTAGGTTTTAGTCATTCCTCTCTCTGTAAGTGAAAGGCATTTTGTTCCTTGACCTAGAGCTAAAATCTCCTGTCCTAAACTTAGACTACATTTCTGGGATATTGAGAACTTTAAAAAGTTAAGGTATTCATTCAGCACATTCAGAGGATCTGTCAATAGACACATTTTTATCAAGTGCCTACTATGTGCTAAGTAGTAGGCATACAAAGACAATACTGAATCAATTCCTACCTTCAAAACCCTAAAAGAAAATGAGTATCATTATGGAAGTGGAAGGGACCTTAGAGGTCATTTAATTAAAACTTCTCATTATACTGATTAAGAAATTGAGTCCCAGCAAGCTTAAGGGACTTGACCAAGAGGAGAAAGATAGCAAATGTCAGAGATGGATTTGAATTTTTGAATCACAATTTCAGTTCTCTTTTTACTGCACTATGGTGGATTTATTCTAAAAAGAGGTTAAATATTATCTGAGTTGATTTTTTATAATTAAATTAATTGGACATAAATCAAGAGGTCAGAGGGAGACTAGGTAAACATGGGAACATTATTTTAATAATGTACTTTCTTTTGTTTTAATTAATTCTTAAGAGTTCAGAAACTGTTCACTATATTTGCACAAAGAGATTCATACATAACTAATACAATAACAATATGCCCACTTGAGCTCTGAAAGAGCCTCTTCTTTCTCAGATTACAAACTACAACAAGAACTGCTCCAATATATCTGACACAAATGATTTTATATACAGTATCCATTTTAGACAGTTTACATTGTTTGACCAGTAGTAGGACACTTTAGAAAACAAAGTATTGGGGCAGCTAGGTGGAGCAGTGGATAGAGCACCAGTCCTGGAGTCAGGAGGACCTGGGTTAAAGTCTAGTCTCAGACCAGACACTTGACATTTACTAGCTGGGTGACCCTGGGCAAGTCACTTAATCCCAATTGCCTAGCCAAAAAAAACTAAAAAAGCATTTTCCTTAAATGATACACCCCCCCATAAAGAAAACAACCTATAAGGGATCCTGAGCCTAGCACTTATCTTGTATTATAGATTTTACCAGAAGCATATTTTAAAGTTAAATAGAATGTATCCGTGGAAAGTACCTTACTGACACCTGGAATTGAAAATACCTTGTTGACTGGGAAATCAAATCACCATAATTCTAGTCTGAAATTGAGATGCTGTTGAAATGGTAGGGACATAAACATTCTGAGCAATCCCCAGGGTAACCATGGACAAATTTGAATATACAGACATCCACAAAGTTGCTAGGTGTGTTTGGTGGAAAAAACATCCACGTGTTGTTTCTATGGCAATCAGCAAGTAAATCTTACTCCTCTGAAGTCAGCCTACAGATGGTGCTCAGGATTTTCCCCCTACTCTTTTGGGTGAAATTGGTGAATTTCAGTGTTTCATTCATTTTTAATTAGCTGAGTATTTTCAACAGTAGTTAATATTATACAGGACAACAATACTGAAGAATATATTCCCTTATACCCACATGACTCACAATTAAAATGTCCTTGAAACACATTCTGACCTCAAATAAACAAATTAGATCTTTCTGGGCATGGAGGAAGGATTTCTAGTCCTAGAATCAAAAATTCCCTAAATGGTAACCTAGCAATGTATAGCATTGAACTTACCTAGAAGATTTAAGCAAATAACATGTGTAGAGACTTTTACTTCCCCCATTCAGTTCTTTTAACTCAACTTTGCAACTCCAAGTCCAATTTTACAGGTGTAACCACAGTTGGCTTCAACAGAATTCTCCCTCTAATATATAAGCAAAAAGGCTCAGAACCAACTTGTTTCTTTTTATGAAACTTGATCATAATGATACTATGGTAAATAAGGCAGCTGGATTAAGTTGATTTGAAAGGAATACCACCAGTATTCAGTTACTTTAAAAAACACATTTAAAATTTATATCCTGTCTACTTCCAAGAAAAATTGGGATTGCTTACAAGTTAAAACACAGTGCAAAATAAAGCATTAGGGGATGAAATTGAAAAGAAGCAGAAAACTAGATGCACAAAGGCTTTGAGATGAATGGATCACTACAAAGGGTCCTGAAGTTTGACTCTTGTTTCCAGGCAATTGAGACAGAAAATAAAACACCTTGGGTCACATAGTGTTAATTCCCTGACAAAAGAAGGTATATAAAGTAATCTGTGGAGGAATAATTTTTCCTGGAACTAAACACAAATAGGTATTTATTGCAGAGGTATTTGTATAAAAGACATCAAGTAATACAGCAAATGGTATAATCAACTCCAGTTTCACCAAAGACACAGAAGACTTATTCAAACCCACAATGTTTATAAAGGAAGTGACCTTAACATTCAATCTTATCTCAGTAGCAGCTTTTCTGTAAGGAATTTAGATAACTTGGAGAGCATGTATGTCAGCATACACATAAACACACACACATACACACTTATGTGCATGCATATGGGAAATAAAATTGCTGCTTTGAGATTAAAATAATTTTTAAAGGAATGTCAGAGTGTTTGCTAGGCCATAAAGACTAATGAAATCATTTTAATTGAATTTATATTAATTTGGAGGAGAAAAAGTAAAAAAAAAAGGTCAATCACTAAGCATTTATTAAGTGACTGGTCTATACCACTGTGCTAAGCTCTAGAGATACAAAGAAAGGTAAAAGGCAGTCCTAGCTCTCAAGTTCTCAAGAGGGGAAACAACATGAAACTATGTCCAAACAAGATATATGCAAGATAAATTGAAAATAATCAATAGAGGGAAGGCTTCCTGTAGAAAGTAGATTTTTTTTCTAGGATTTGAAAGCAGCCAGGGAAGTCAGGAGGTAGAAATGAGGAAGAGAAGTATTCCAGGGATGGGGTACAGCCAGTGGAGATGGCTGGAATTGAAAGATGGAATACCTTGCTGAAGAAACAGCAAAGAGAACAGTGTCACTGGTTTGAAGAGCGTGTGGTGGGGGTGGGGGGAGGAGGAGATGGGATATAAGGTATAAGAAGACTGGAAAATTAGTTTGGAATAGGTTATGAAGGACTTTTAGGAACAAAGAGAGGATTTTATGTTTGATCCTGGACATGAGAGGGAACTACTGGAATTTATTAAGTAGGGGAGTGACATGATTAGACCACTGCTTTAGATAACTGAGGCAAAGATTGACAAGAATGAGGAGAGACTTGTGGGAGACAGATCAAAGAGCAGATAATAACAATAGTTCAGGTATGACATTGTGACAGTGGCATAGGAGACAAGAGTACACATGTGAAAGATGTTACTAAGGTAAAATCCACAGGCCTTGAAAATAGATTGGATACGGTGGTTGGGAAAGAGTGAAGAGTTAAGAATGGCATGTAGGTTGTGAGCCTGGGTAAATGGGAGGATGAGTACCTCAAAAATAATAGAGAAGTTAGGAAAAAGTAAGGGTTTGAGGAGAAAAGCAGTTCGGTTTAGACATGGTGGGTTTAAGATAAAAATGTCTAATAGGCAATTGGAGAGCTGAGATCAGAAGTTAAACAAAAGGTTAGTGCTGGATAGGCATATTTGAGAATCATCAGCATTGAGACAGTAATTGAATCCATGGGAGCTGATGAGGTCACCAAGTAAATTGTATAAAGGGAGAAGTGAAGAGAGCCAAGGACAAAACCTTTTGGGACATCCATATTAATCAGATATTGACTTTAAGATCAGGTAAATTCAGTAAAGAAAAGTTCAATGCATATACCCAGTGTTATTTTTGTTTTATCTTGTTTTGTCCGAAAGATCACTTAATTTTGTAAAGCTATACCTGAAGACGAAAATTTCTTGTGGAAGCTACCACATTTTACCTCTACTTCTAAAAATCATTAAAATGGAGTAATGTGTCATCTGAACTTATTTCTCAGGAATAGAAAATATAAATTATAGAAATATCTATCTTTATAGTGAGGCAAAAGTAAAAGCATTTGAAATACTATGGATTCCTTGTCATAATAATATTAAAATTAATAATAACAACAAAAGCAACAACAAAAACAATAATGAGCATTGTGACATTGAGGATAAAGAGCTGACCTCAGAAAGAAGAACTTGGTTGAAGTCCATCATCAGATATTTAATAGCTGGTTATGCAGATCTACACAATTTACCTAACCTTTCAGTGAACTTGGTGACTATCTAAAATTATAAATTGCAGAGAAGGTGATGATCTGAATTAATAGAGAGAGTTTGCTTCTCTAAGAGTTCCATATATCAATGAAATTAGAGTTCTAGGCAGGTCCTATCCTTAGCTATAATAATAAAAATAATAATAATAACAATAATAATGACAATTGTAATGATAATAGTAGGCATTTATGTGGTATTTTAAGACTTGCAAGATAATACATGTAAATTATTTCATTCAAGCTTCAATACATCATGAAAGGACCCAGCTTACTTAATATGTTTTATAGAGTGTTAAAGCTCAGTTTTATAACCAGTGAGACCTATAGTCCTGAGGCTACAGATCTGCCTAAATGTAATGAAAAGTCATGTCCAATGACTCAAATGATAATTTCAAAATCAGCAAAATGGTTGGGCTGCCACCACATGCTCTAGAAATGAGAGTTAGTTTAAAGAAAATCAAAAATTTCAGGGAGATTTTTACCCAATTTTTACAGTCATTTCAGAAACCCATTAAATACAATAGCAAATTATTGTGAAAGTGGAATTGAGAGAGAAATATTCCTGAGGTAGGCTTTTCATGTTACAATGAGAAGCATGCCCTATGTAATATGCTTGTATTTGCAAAGTATGATTTGATTTACAGTATAAGCAAATTAAAGTATAACTAGTTGCTATGTTGGAGGCAGCATGGTATACTGGATAGAGAGTTGGCCTTCAAGCCAAGGTACAAAGCCCACCTTGGATGTTTACTAGCTATGTGATCCTAAGCAAGTTACTCAAACTTTCAGTATGCCTAGACAAGGCTCTGACACTCCCTTTCTAGAAAGTCCATATGCAATTAACAGGCACAGAGGTATAAATTATCTTTGTTCATTTTACAGATGAGGAAACTGAGGCAAGCGAGGTTAAATGACTTGCCCAGGGTCATATAGCTAGTAAGTGACTGAAGTCAAATTTGAACTCAGGAAGAGAAGCCTGCCTGACCCTAGACCTGGCATTCAATCCACCCTGCCACCTAGCTGCTTGATATATGTAAATATATGCATATAATATGTTAGTATATGCACATATTGTTTTGTGTTTATGTAGGTGTGTTTATATACATATTCATTCATTGTATGGGGACTTTTGAGGAAAAATGTACAGATGATAAATATTTTAGATAGATATATCTGTATTTTCACATATGTACACATATGTATATATATACACACATTCATATAAAGATATGTCTATATTATAAACCTATATACATACTCTACAAATATATTAGCAAATTTTACAATTATATACATTTATATATAAATTTCCTTGATTTGATACAATAACTTTCTTAATTTTCACATTTAATTAGAAATAATAATAGCTATATTTATAATGTTTTGAGTCTGTCTGACAATGAATTTTACACGTTAAAATATTTGATTCTCACAAAAACCCTGTGAGATAGGTGCTGTTAATATCTGTATCTTCAGATGGAGAAAATGAGGAAGAAAAAGTTAAATTTTTTTTTCTAGGATTGTGCTACTGAATAAATGTCACAAGGTCTTCCTAAATTTAAGTACAGTACTCTAACTACTTTAGTACATAGGTGCCTCTAGGCAGAGCTAGAAATAGCAAATAAAATGGTTCAGATTATTAAAAAAAAAAGAGCTTGATCTTTCCCTCTCCTCTGCTGTCCTTACAACTATGGGAGTAAACAGGATATTTGTCAAGATCAAGGGAGAGAAAGGTTGGCCTTTTCTCATTTTACAATTCATGCATCACTGAAGCCTCCAAATAACAACAGAAATGAAAAGGTCATGCACAACAGGTGGCAATAATACTGGCATCATATAAACACTTGGAAAGGGGCACTCCCTCCTTCCCCTGGCTAGGTTTTGTCCAGAACTCTGTGTTTTATTGAATATATGCAGGATGCAGGCTTGCTACGGTTCTAGAAAATAAAGAACATTTGGTTAAGTGATGGGAAAAGATTAGTACATACTGTTTGCAACCTAACAAGCCCTAAAGGACAGTTTGTCCTATTGGAAGTAAATAAGCAAGGATTATTCATTATATGTCACTAGACTGGCATCAAAGAGGACCAAATATGCTAGGGGATGTTCCCTGACTATTCTGTCCCCCAGAGATTTCTTTCTCCTCCAAACCTACAGAACACTTGGTATCTGTATCACTCAATAACTGCATTGTGTTGAATTTGTTGTTTTCTTTTGAATAATGTTTATCTTATGTCCCAATTAAACTATTACTCCTTGACAACAGAGAGAATTGCATATACCCCTCAGTGGCTCAAATGGTAGCATAATGTACTCTCTCTCTCTCTCTCTCTCTCTCTCTCTCTCTCTCTCTCTCTCTCTCTGTCTGTCTCTCTCTCTCCCTCTCTCTCTGTCTGTGTGTGTGTATGTGTGTATATTCATATTTTTGTGTCTATAAACATCTATACACATTATGTTAAGTACTTCACAATTATTGCCTCATTGTAGTGATATTGTTTGATCAAGGGTTTGCACAGTTTTGTAGCCTTTTGATCTTAATTCCAAACTGCTCTTCAGAATAGTTGGATCAGTTCACAATTCCACTAATTGTGCATGTATCTCAATTTTCTCACATCCCTTCCAAAATTTGTCATTTTCTTTTTCTAATATTGTCATATTAGCCAATCTAATAGATTTGAGATGGTACCTCAGCATTGTTTTAATTTGCATTTCTCTAATCAATAGTGATTAAGAGCATTTCTTCATAGGATTTTAGATAGCTTTTATTTCTTCATTGAAACCTGTCTATTCTTATTCTTGGACCATTTATCATTTGGGGAATAGCTTGTATTCTTATAAATTTGACTCAATTCTCTAAATATTTGAGAAGTGAGACCTTTATCAGAGATGCTTGGTGTAATTTTGCATCAGTTTTTAGTTTTCCTTCTAACTTTGGTTGCATTGATTTTGTTTTAAATTTTATGTGATCAAAATTATCCACGTCACATTTTGTAATTCCCTCTATATCTTGTTTGCTCCTAAATTCTTCCCTTATCCATAAATCCAACAGGTAAATTATTCCATGCTCTCATAATTTGCTCATGGTATCATCCTTTATGTGTAAATCATGGGTCCATTTTGATCTTACCATGGTATATGGTATGAGATTTTGGTCTATTACTAGTTTCTGCCATACTCTTTTCCAATTTTCCTAGTAGTTTTCGTCAAATAATGAGTTTTTGTCCTACAAGCTTGGATCTTTGGGTTTATCAAACACTAAATTGCTATGATCATTTACTACAATATATTATGTACCTAATCTATTCCATTGATCTAACATTCCGTCCCTTAGCCAGTACCAGATTATTTTGATAATTAACATTTTATAATACAGTTTGAGACCTGGTATGGCTAGTCTAACTTCTTTCACATTTTTTTCATTGATTACCTTGATATTCTTGCCTTTTGTTCTTCCAGATCAATTTTGTTATTATTTTTTCCTAGCTTTATAAAATAATCTTGGTGCTGAATATGTAGATTATGTGCCCAGTTATATGACAATAAATCTGATAATATAAGTGAAAGGAATGAATATCTTCAAAAATATGAATTGCTCACATTAACAGAAGAGGAAATAGAATACTAAAATAACTCCATCTTAGAAAAAGAAATTGAGGGGACAGAGCCAAGATGGCAGAGGGAAAGCAGTGGCTGGCTTGAGTTCTCCCTCAAACCCCTCCAAATAGCTATTAAACATGGCTCTAAACAAATTCTAAAGCAGCAGAACCCACAAAAAAACAGAGTGAAACAAATTTCCGGCTCAAGACAACCTGGATGGGAGATCAGAAAGGTGTATCGCAACAGGCTGGGAGAGGAGCACAGTTCTGCATGGGTATGCAGGCCGCAGCAACCCTGGAGCAGGTCTCAGAGGACTGAATCGCTGGCAGCTGTGGCGGTTTCCAGACTTCTCAACCCATGAATGCCAAAGACAATTTAGAAGGTCAGTGGGAAAAGTCTATGACTGTGGTGAGAGAAGCTAGGTCTCAGCTGCCCCAAGGGCAGCGGCTGCTTCCTGAGCTTCAGGCTCACAGACTGAGGTGAATCGAGTGGCTGATCAGAGGGGGATTGTAAGGACCTCCTTGCCAGTGCTGAGGCAGGAATCTCTTGCTTTGCCCTTGCTTGGATCTGGGTCACAGTTCTGAGGGGCAGTCCTGGGGCCAGAAGGAGTGCTGGCTTGGTGGAGCTTGTTGTGGTGGTGGAGAGAAAACAACTTGCCCCTCATCATAGCACCTTGGAAGAACTGAAAATTTTCAGGTCTCTAGAAGTATCTCTGAAAACAGCTGTACAAACCCCCCAAAGCGTGGGACAGTACATTCTCCACATTGGAAACAGACTCTTACCTTAACAAAGAGTTTATAACTCAAGTAATTAGTTGGGATCATAAGCAAGCAGCCAAAAAGAGTCAGACTATATTATCTTACTTTGGTGACAAAGAAGATCAAAACATATAACCAGAAGAAGAAAACAAAGTCAAAGATCCTACATCCAAAACTTCCAAGAAAAATAAGAATCAGTCCCAGGCCTTGGAAGAGCTCAAAAGGGATTTTGAGAAGCAAGTAAGAGAAGTAGAGGAAAAACTGGGAAGAGAAATGAGAGTGATGCAAGAAAACCATGAAAAGCAAGTTAACAGCTTGCTAAAGGAGACCCAAAAAAATACTGAAGAAAATAACACCTTAAAAAATAGCCTAACCCAAATGGCAAAAGAGGTCCAAAAAGCCGATGAGGAGAAGAATGCCCTAAAAAGCAAAATTGGCCAAGTGGAAAAGGAAGTCCAAAAGCTTACTGAAGAAAATACTTCCTTAAAATTTAGAATAGAGCAATTGGAAGTAAGTGACTTTATGATAAATCAAGACACCTTAAAACAAATCCAAAAGAATGAAAAATTAGAAAACAATGTGAAATATCTCACTGGAAAAACAACGGACCTGGAAAATAGATCCAGGAGAGAGAATTTAAAAATTATTGAACTATCTGAAAGCCATGATCAAAAAAAGAGCCTAGACATCATCTTTCAAGACATTATCCAGGAAAACTGCCCCAATATTTTAGAACCAGAGAGCAAAATAGAAATTGAAATAATCCACCAATCTCCTCCCAAAAGAGATCTCCAAAGGAAAACTCCTAGGAATATTGTAGCCAAATTCCAGAGTTCCCAGGTCAAGGAGAAAATATTACAAGCAGCCAGAAAGAAACAATTCAAGTATTGTGGAAACACAATCAGGATAACACAAGATTTAGCAGCTTCTACATTAAGGGACTGCAGGGCATGGAATATAATATTCTGGAGGGCAAAGGAGATAGGATTACAACCAAGAATCACCTACCCAGCAAAACTGAGTATAATCCTGCAGGGGAAAAATGGTCATTGAGTGAAATAGAGGACTTTCAAGCATTCTTGATGAAAAGGCCAGAGTTGAATAGAAAATTTGACTTTCCAATACAAGACTCAAGTGGAACATGTAGAGGTAAACAGGAAAGAGAAATCATAAGAGACTTATTAATGTTGAACTGTTTACATTCCTGCATGGAAAGATGATATTTGTAACTCATGAGACCTTTGTCAGTATTAGGGTAATTAGAGGGAAAAAATTATGTGTATGTATATAGGTAGATAGATAGATTGATAGATAGATAGATAGATAGATAGATAGATAGATAGATAGATAGATTGATAGATAGAGGGCACAGGGTGAGTTGAGGATGAAGGGGTCATATTTGGAGAATAAAATTAAGGGGTGAGAGAGGATTATACCAGGAGAAAGAGAAAGGTAGAATGGGGTAAATTATCTCACAAAAAAAAGCAGAAAAGAAAAGCTCTTACAGTGGAGGGGAAACAGAGGGAGATGAGAGGGAATGAGTGAATCTTATTCTTATGGGATTTGACTTGAGGAGTGAATAACATACACACTCAATTGGGTATGGAAATCTGTCTTACCCTACAGGAAAATAGGAGGGGAAGGGGACAAGAGAGTAGGGGGATGATAGAGAGGAGGGCAGATTGGGAAAGGGGGTAATCAGAAGCAAATACTTCTGAGGAGAGACAGGGTCAAAAGAAAGAATAGAATAAATGGGGTGACAGGATAAGATTAAGGGAAATAGAGTTAGTTTTTCACAGCATATCTACTATGGAAGTGTTTTGCATCATTACACATGTATAACCTGTATTGAATTGATTGCCTTCTCAATGAGGGTGGGTGGGGAGGGAGGAAGGGAGAAAATTTGGAACCCAAAGTTTTAAAAACACATATTTAAAAAAAAAAATGTTTTCACATGCAACTGGGAAATAAGAAATACAGGAAATGGCGTACAAAAATCTATCCTGCCCTACAGGAAAATAAAAGGGGAATGGGGGAGAGATAGCAGGGAAAGCAGATTAGGCGAAAGGGTATTCAGAATGCATACCATGTTGGGGTGGGGGGAGGGGTGAGATGGGGTGAAAATTTGGAACTCAAAATCTTGTGGAAGTAAATGTTAAAAACTAAAAATAATAAATTTATTAATTAAAAAAAGAAATTGAAGAAGCCATCAGTGAACTCCCTAACAAAAAATCCCCAGAGCCAGATGGATTCACAATCAAATTCTTTTTTTTCTCCTGTTATTTGTTTCATTTTGGTTTGTTTGTTTGTTTTTATTTCACAGAACTTAGTGGACCCGAACATGCTGATCTTTGAGATTCTTAGAAATGGCACTAAAGAGAACAAAGACAAGAAAAGAGTCAGGATTGAATAAAGCATATATATAAGAAACCTGTAATCGAGGTGATAAAATTGTGAGAGCATTGAAGGATTGATACACAAGGCATCTAAAGAAGAAGAAAATCTCATAGGCATGAAAAAAACTCTAAACCTTATTAATACTCTCCAAAAGGTGACTGAAAGAACATCAATAACTAGGGACCCACATGCCTACTATCTCAGCACAACACATTTACATAGGTAGTCTCTACATGAACTGAAGGGATCCTGGAGAAATATATTAGTAGGAAACAATTTTTGCAAGCCATATTCAACAGTGGACTATATTTTTACCATCTAACAATTTACTTAAAGATTTAGAGAATATAAGATCACACACAATCAAATTCTACCAAACATTTAAAGAACAATTAATCCCAATACTGTATAATGCATGTGGAAAAACGGGCAAAGAATGAGTCCTACCAAATTCCTTTTATGACACAAATGTGGTGCTGATACCTAAAATGGGAAGAACAAAGACAAAGAATGAAAACTACGGACCCATTTTCCTAATGGATATGGATACAAAATTTTTTTAATAAAATACTTGCAGGGAGATTGTAGCAAAATATTGCAAGGATCATACATTATGACCAGGTGGGATTTATACCAACAATGGCACAATATTAGGAATACTAGCTGGTTTACTCTTAAGAAAACTATCAATATAGATGACCATATCAATAATAAAACTAACAAAAATCATATGATTAAGTCAGTAGATGCAGAAAAAGCCTTTGACAAAATGCAACACCTGTTCTTATTGAAAACACTAGAGAGCACAGGAATAAATGGAGCTTTCCTTAAAATTATAATTAATATCTATTCAAAACCATAAGAAAGCATTATCTGTAATGGGGATAAGTTATATGCCTTCCCAGTAAGGTCAGGGGTGATGCAAAGATGCCAAATTATCACAATTACTATTCAATTGTGTACTAGAAATGCTAGCTATAGAAATATGAAGAAAAAGTAATCGAAGGAATTTGAATAGATGCAAAACTAATACTCTTTGTAAATGATATGATGGCATACTTAAAAATCCTAGAGAATCAACTAAAAACTAGTTGAAATAATTAACTTTAGCAAAATTGAAGGATATAAAATAAATCCATATAAACCATCAGTATTTCTATATGTTAGCAACAAAGTAGGGCAAGAAGTGATAGAGAAATTCCATTTAAAATAACTGCAGACAACATAAAATATTTTGGAGTCTACCTGCCAAGATAAAGCCAGGAATTATATGAAAATAATTACAAAACTCTTCTCATACAAATAAGGTGAGAGCTAAACAATTGAAAAAAATATTAGTTACTCATGGGTAGGCCAAGCCAATATAATAATAAAAATGACAATTTTACCAAAATTGAGCTTAGTCTTTTAAGAAGCCAGAGAAACTAGGACTTGGAAGTGAGAAGAGAGAGTATCCCAGGCATGCAGGGGAGCCAGTAACAATCTATAATTTGAAGATAAAGTCCTCTGTAAAATGAACTTGAAAAGGAAGACCACTGTAGTATCTTTGCCAAGACAATCCCGGTTGGTATCACAAAGCTAAAAAAAACCCAACTGGGATCACAAAGAGTGAGACACAACTGAAAACAACTTAACAATAAAACTATGTGTGAGAAAAAGCAAGTAACAATGGTGTACCTGGATTGTAGAGTTCTTGAAGGAGAGTAAAGTGTAAAAATACTTGAAAGCTAGGAAGAGGACAGGTGAAGGACTTTAGAAGCCAAAAAGATTTTTTATTTGATCCCTGATGTAATAGGGAACCACTGGAGTTTAATAAGAGGAGGGGTAATATGATCAGGCCTGTTCTATAGAAAGACCATTTTGGCAACTGAATAGAGACTGGATTAGAATGGAAAGAGACTTGAAGCAGTGAGATCAACTAGGATACTATTACAACAGAACAGTTGAGAAGTAGTAAGTATCTCCCTGAGGCTGGTTGGAGTTTGAACAGAGTGAAAGAAGTGAATATGAGTTGTGGTAAAAGTGAAAAATTTTGGCAATATATTAGCTATGTGAAGTGAATGCAAATGAGGAATCAAGGATATCACCAAAGTTGTGAGTCCTCAACACTAACAAGAAGTTAGAAAGAAGGGAGGGGCAGTTGGTAAAAAGTTAATGGAGTGCTTTGGATGTATGGAGTTTGAAATATCTATGGGATCTTAATGAGACATATCTAAGAGATAGTTGGTGATGTGGCACTAGAATTTGGATAGATATTAGGTCTGAATATACAAGCTGGCAATCATCTGCAGAGAGATGATATTTGAATCCTTTGAGGTTAATGAAATCACCAAATGAGATGGTATAAAGGAACAAGAAAAGCCAAGACAAGCTTTGGGGATACATCGATAGTTAGTGGATATGACTTAGATGAATATTAAGGAAGGACTGATAAGGAGCAGTCAGACTGGTAGGAAGAGAATGATGTCATGAAAACCTAAATTAGAGACTGTCAAAGGTTGCAAAGAAGTAAAGAAGGATGAGGCTTGAGAAATGCCTATCTGAAATGGCAATTAAGATGATGGTAACTTTTAAAATAACATTTTCAGTTGACTTATGAGGTCAGAATCTACATTGCAAAAGGCTTAGAAGCAAGTGAGAGGTGAAAATAATTTAGATGAACTTATCAAAGTTTTTAACTGAAGAGAGAAGAGACAAAGGACAATAGTGTGGATGGTCAACTCAAGTGAGTTTTTCATTCATTTGTTTGCTGTAGAATAAGGGAGATATGCTGGTATTTTTAGGAATTAGGGAAGGAACCAATAGATAATGGAAGAATTACAGATCAAAGAGTGAGGATGATAGTGAAGTGGGGATAATCTCTTGGAGAAGACAGGAGGGAGTAAAATCAAGGGCGCACATTGGAGGGTTTTTCTTAGCAAGAAGAAAGGCTACCTGTTCATATCAAAGGAGGAGATAATGGTGGATGGTATATGAGTGATATGAGGAAAGGAGGAAAAATGATGGAACTCCACAAATGGCCTCAGTTTCTTTTTTTTTTCAGAAAAAATATATTGTACCAGGTGAGGTTAATTAAGTATAAAGAAAGGAAGTAGGAAGGAGGTGATGTCCATGTAAAATATCATACCCTGAAACACAGCCCAAGGAAGAAATGAGAAAGAATTGGAGATTTAGTGCTGCACCTATCCACAAGGGATCAGAGAGCAGAAGGGACAGATTACTGGCCCAACACCTACCTGTTCTATACTTGGAACAAAGAATAAAAAAGAAAGAGAAAAAAATAAGCAAAAGTAACCAATACAAAAATAATTCTGACAGGATATATAGTGTTCCACACCCATAATCTCACTTCTGAAAAAAAAAACCTTTGTAATTTAATTTTTACTTTTCACTTAATTATATAATTAATTTATATTATATATAAATATATATGTACCATATATTTTTAAAATGAAATAAAAATCATTCAAGCCAGATTTCTTTAAATATTTTGTAAAAATAAAAAATACATCTAGGTTCTTTATTGGTCATAGTATGTCAGTAGTACAATAAGTCTTTTTTTTTCTCTTTGTTCTATTTTCCAGGTCAATTCATGTTGACCCTATATCTTATGTTTTCCTCTATTTTTAAGGCTTTTACTTAGTTTTTAATATTTCTTGTTGTCACATGGAGTCATTGGATCCTATTTGCTCCATTCTAGTTTTTAGAATTTATGCTTGAGTGAGGTTTTTTTTTTAAACTCTTGTATCAATCTGTTAATTACCTTTCCAATTCTTTCTTCCACAGCTCATTTTTCTCATTTTTTCCCATCTAGCACTCTCATTACATTAGTAACCAAACATTTTAACTTCTTTTTTCAACTCTTGCTTTATCTCTTCCAAGAACTACAGTTTATTTTATGTTCAAAGTATGTTTTTTTTATGCTTTACTTGTAGATATTTTAATGTCATTCTCATCTTCCAGGTTTGTGTCTTAATCATTCCTGTCACCATAATAGCTTTTTTAATGAAGAGATTCTTTTTGTTTGTTTGTTTGTTTTTGCTGATTCTTTTTTTGCTCATTCTTCCAACCTACTTCCTGTCTTTGAACTTGGTGTTAGGGCTGGCTCTGCACACTTTTGAAGGGAAAGTCTGGTCTGGTTTTGTTGCTGCTTTCTTGAGTATTGAATATTGTATTATTTCAGGATCTCAGGGACAGTTCAGATTCAGGACCTGCAAGCTTTCAATGTTCCCAAAATGGTCTGATCCAGAGCAAAGTCTGATTTCTAGTCACTGGTTTGAGTTTTGCAAGTTTCTGACCTGGGTTTGGATCTGAAGAGTAGACTGATGTCGGACTTAGCTACTATCAGCTAGTTTGGAAACTGTTGTTTCATAGTAGAAGAGCTACGGATTCCCCTTTGGTTTTGGATTCCTGCCCTGATTATTATTCTGAAGGCTTTAGACCAGGCAGGAAACTGGAATTGAGCTCCTGCTCTGATTCGGAAATCTGAGCAATATTACTACTCCCTGATTCAGCACTTCCTTATCTCTGACATCTCACACACACACACATGTATGTATGTATGTATATATCTATCTATCTCTCTCTATATATATGTATATATATAATGTATGTGTGTATGTGTGTATTATATACATACATGTGTATATCTATATCTATATCTATATCTATATATATATATATATATATGTATACTGTATCATGCCCTATGACTGCTTTTTACCATGGGATGGCATCTTTGTGCTCAGGTACTCTCCTCAAGCTGCCCTAGATCTGTGATATGTACCTGAGTAATGGTCAACAAAGCTTGCATTTGACACCTGGTCCCACGTGTGCACAAGGTCAATGTGCCCCACTGTGTCATGGGTCTGGCCTCTTGTCCTGATGCATAACTTGGACACAAGTAGCAACATCTTTGCCATACTCCTTACCTCCATTACTCAGCCCTTTCTGTTTACCTATGACAACCTGGGCTGGAAAAATGGCTCATTGTGAATTTAAAAAAAAATTACCATTAGGATTAAGTCTGGTGACTTTTCTAGATTGGTTTGAAGGAGGATTTTGTTCTGTTTTGTATTGTTGGTGGGAATGAGTGTGCTCACTTTGCTTCTTCCTATTCTGCCATCTTTTTTCTTCCTTAGAGCACTTTTTTCAATAGTTTTCAAAATAGAAATTATCAAGAGCTATCTGATTTTTTCAACATCCCCCAAAATAAAGGAAATGAAAATTTAAATATATATAGTATATTCCACATATATCACATATGTATAGTATATTTCACATATATAGTATATTCCATAGGCACACACTATATATATAACATATATATATATTATATATATATGTATCATCTCACACACAGAACAATAGATAAGATAGCATAACCCATTGTTGGAGGGTTTGTATAACAATGACCAAATAGCATATATACAGAACCAGTCAGATTTTGATTTGCTGCACTGTTCTTCCTTACAATAGACTTCTACCGGATATGAGGAGTCATTGGGAAGTAGTATTAATGTTAAAAGAAAATATCATTAAAATTATATTGGAACAAATAATTATGTAATGAACAAAATAGAAGATTTTGGTTAATTATATATATATATATAGTGGCAGGCTTTTAAAGTATTTATATGGCAGAATAACATGTCAAAACAAATACATCACTCAATTTAAATGTAAAAAAGAAACCTCCTGTCATAGAATATTAGAAGTATTTGGCATTTTAAAAATTATTTAGTCTAATACTTTCACTTTACACATAAGAAAACGGGCTTTCTATTGCTTCAGTTTTAAATAGTAGAATCACCAAGACTAGTTGGCTGCTACATTGATCTTAGGAGTCTTAACTTTTTGTCCTCATTAATGATAGTTCTGTTTATCCATCAGTTTTTATACTCTGTATAGTGCCTTGCTTTCTACATAGTAGTCTTAATAAATGTTTTTTATGTTGAATATTTGATTGATTTTGTATTGATCTTGTTTGTACACAGTTGTTTACATGTTTTCTTTGACGTTGTATTGTGAGCTCCATGTGGGTGTGATCATTTTTTTAATCTTTCTTTGTATTCCCAGTACTTAGCAAAGTGCCTGGCACATAGAGGCACTTAAATGTTTGTTGACTTGACTTCATGGTAAGTAGCTTTTAATAAACTTTTTTTTTGGGGGGGGAGGATGTGGATGATGAGGGTTTATTGCCTTGGGAATGAATTTTATTTAGACAATTCAATGAGTTGGGATATCATTGTTTTGTTTTCTTTTGTTTTTCTTTCACCAACACAACAGATGGGCAGTGAATTGTGCCTGGAATTAAATTGAAACTGAAAAGCAGATGGGATTACATTTGGGAAATTCCATAATGTGTTCTATAATCTCTAGTAGTTACCTACAACAAACATCAATCAATTTAACACAACCTTTCTGATAATATTAGCTGAAAATCATGGAAAAATATGATTTCTTAAAAGCCAAAATTGCATATGACTGAAAGGTCAATGAAAACATGAATGGGCATAAGTAGGATTTAGTCAGCTACTAACAAGCGGTTGGGTGCAAGAAGTGACGTAAAAGATACCAAGAAAATGCGTTATCTGAGATGTAATAAAGTAACCATTTAGCAAGAACAAGGAGTAACAAATTGAAAGCCAAGAGTTTCAATGGTATCCACTATAGGGCAAAATAACAGGAAGAAACAACCCAGAATGTTGGTTAAATTCCATAAGAAAGCTTTATTGGAGGATATAGACAAGAATCTCAAGGGACCAGAAGGCTTGGACAGATTGTGAGGTGGGAACAACCTCAATGAGAGGATTGGTCTGTTGAAATATGATAATATAAACAATTATTGAATTAATCCTATTCAAGTTGTATTATTTTTAAGGGTCCTTCCAACTAATCAATATAGGTCCATATAATCAATATAAGTCTATATAACACAGTAAATTTCTCTGATAACAAAATCAAGAATTCTAGACATATGGGAACTGTAAAAAGAAGATCAACTGAGAATAAGGGAGAAATGCAATACACTCATGCAGTATTTCTCTTGTGTGGCCTTACTAGGATATAAAGGTCTCAAAGCAAACTGCTTGTCACAGTTTATTTCATCTACAATCTATCATGTATATTGTTGAAAATTATGTCTCATTCAAGATTTTTTCCCTTTAAACACGAGATTATATGATCATAGGGTTAAAACTGGAAAGAACAATTAAAGTGGTTTAGTTCAACCATCCCATTTTTCAGAAGTGGAAACTGAGGCCCAGAGAGCTTCAGTGGCTTGCTTAGGATCACAGAGTTTGGATCTCAACCCAGATCTTTGGGCTCCAAATTGAGTACTCTTGACACATTAAAACAATAAATTTGCTACTTAGTATATCTGAGACTTTTAAATAATATGTTGCTAATTAAATCATTGATATAAGTAAATAAAAGGCTTGTTGTTTTTAAATGATAGAGTAAAGGGGCAGCTAGGTGGCACAATGAATAGAGCTCTGGCCTTGGAAGTCAGGAGGACCTGAGTTCAAATCTGGCCACAGACATATAATATTTCCTAGCTGTGTGACCCTGGGCAAGTCACTTAATCCCAATTGCCTCACCAAAAAAAAAAAAAAGATAGAGGAAGTATTATTTATTTAAACTGTTCATATATTTGCATATTTATACATACATACAAAGGTGCATACAGTATATATATTTAATACAAAATATTATCCTACTAGAATCTTTCTTCAATGATTAGTCTTGGCACAGAGGAAAACCTGGGTTATTAAAGGTTATTTTAGAGGGTCCTACTAAGTTAGGAAAGTCTCCATTATTGGTGAGATTATTGACACTTCTTTTCCAAGGATTAGTCTAGCAAAATTTGAAAAGCTCATCAACAGATTACCCACAGTATCATGTTTTTTTTTTTCTTTTTAACCATAGAAACTCAGAAAAACTTATCTATGGCTTCCATGAGATGTAGTGATGGCATGTGATAATATGATGGCAGAAGTGTCACCCCTACCAACCAATTCATAAATCCTTCAAGAATGTAAAAATGTTTATTGTTATTTTAAAATATGATTAATTGGAAATGTGCTCCATTCCAATCACTATGAGAATAATCTCTTCCAATTCAACTGTTATGAACTACTTAGCCAAGCTAAGGGAGTGTAAGCTCACTATTACCTATACAACACTCATTATTACCTATTTTCCTCATTCCAAAACAATAAAGACCTCTGCTTATCTATGTATCTATCTTTCTATCTATCTGCACATAGATAGATCAATAGATTTGTAGAGTCATGCATCTATGCATATGCAGATAGTTAGATGATAGATAAATTGATAGAATTAATATTCATAAAGCCACATTAAAAATAATAAACAAGGACCAGGACCAGTGATGAAATTAAAGGAAAAAGTCTAGTACTACTCATTGGATATGTGCTGTCAGAAAACTGCAACATCAAAAGAACATTTTATATTGGTTCCTAAATGTTTATTTATCTGGTACCTCTTCTAAGACTTTCTGCTTCCCTTCTGAAGCTGTTATATCTTGGCAGTTATCTTCTAATTCTTGTTTTCACATATTGATTATGTGTTACCATATCAAACTCTTGACATATTAATTGAATGCAAGAGTATTAATTTCAGTCTATTTTTTTGGTATCATGATGCATTTCCAGCAATTTGTCCCTGATTCCTCTCTCTTGAGTGAATGATATGTTATTTCCAGTACTAACAAAGTGTCTTTCTTTCCATTTCCAAAATGAAACCTAATGGTGAGCCACATTATTCCAAAAATAGCTGCCCCCCTACAGTTCTGTCATTGAGGCTATTTTCTAATTTCATATAAAACCAGTAATAATGACTGTCAAATTTTGGCTTTCATTCTTTATTTAAGAATTGCCAATAACAGTAATTTTGAAAGAAAAAAGCAGACTGTACAAACCCTTCATTTCCCTAGGG
Source organism: Vombatus ursinus (assembly GCF_900497805.2). Lineage (NCBI taxonomy): Eukaryota > Metazoa > Chordata > Mammalia > Diprotodontia > Vombatidae > Vombatus > Vombatus ursinus. Next base: position 3,423,648 of record NW_020940360.1, read on the forward strand.
AGGTTGAATTGAAATCACCCAGATCCAGTTTTCCCATTTATAGAGGCCAGAAAAGGAGAATAAGAAAGAACCCAAAAGTGTGTGTATATTTTACCACCCACATGTACTACTTTTCTTCCTATTACAAATGAAAATATTGAGTAGTCCATACTATTTGGACTTATTACTTTCTCAAAATATTACAATACATAATTATAATATAGTTGCATAATATTTTAACATAGTAAAAGCTATAAGTATATTGAAAATACAAATTTTGAGGTAAAATGAAAAAGACAACTAACATTCATTGGAATAAAGGGAGATAGAAGTTTAGGAGAAAAAATAGAACTTAAAATTAAAACTTGAAACTGACAAATCAATGGTCAAATACAGAATGATAAAGCATTGTTCAGGTAAGAGAAAATGGAGGTAAGAGAAGACATAGTTTACTTATTCTGTGACTTTATTATCCACAGCTTTTATAGTACCTGAGTTCCACCTCAAACATGGGTCCCTGGAAAGTTTAGTTAATAGACCCCACAAATGTGTTTCCTTTATCAACTTCTAATAGTCAACTAGAGGACAATATAAACCAAAAGGGATTTTGTTAAGTGGCATAGAAAATTAAGTGAAAAAAAAATTTCCGTTCCCCTCATACACATATATATAGAGTATTCTTTCCATAGATTACCACACAACCAGTGGAAGATAATACACAATAGAACACATGTGCCGAGACAACATATATGTGTATACACAGACATATGCATACACACATATACATATATATATATACACATATATGTATGCATGTATGGTACACAGAGAAAGGTTATTTGTTTATGTGCTATATTCCCTTAAAATAAGGTGAGCATCATGAGGACATAGATCATGTGTTACATAAACCCTATGGCCAAAGTGCCTTTCATTTAGTAGGTATTTAATATGTGTTTGCTAAATGTTGAATCAATGATAAAGGGCCTACATTTTGTGCATTACCCTTCAACAACAGGCCCTAATAATTCTTTGTTCATGAAAAAATGTTTAAGTAAGCATTGGCGTCAGTGATAACAGGGCACCTGGGAACTATAAAATAGGCTTGTTAACACACAGGGAAAGATTTCTAGAGAGAAGAAATCATTCAGCACTTCTTCTATTCATATAGCTTACTAAGACTCACTCTTCTCCCATTATCTTTCTATAACAGTACAAATTTTATGAAGCTTCTCCTAAAGATGATCTAACATTGGGCAATTTTCTGGGGCTTTGGGCACTTGTGGTCTAGCTGCATTTCAAGGTTTAAGTAGCCATCTTGGCTTAAAGTTGAGAGACAGTGTTGAAAAGCACATCAAATCTTGAGCTTAGTAAAGAAGTCCTAGGATTGAATCTTGCCTCTGACATTTGATAGCTATATGACTTTAGAAAGCTCACAATCTCTCTCAGCTGATTTTTTTTTAAATATATAAGCTGGTTATAAAAATATCTATGGAATTGACCTCTGTCATTTGTAATGAGGTTCAAAAGAGATAACATGTGAAAAGTACTTTGCAAAATCCATTTTTATCATTAATCAACTGAGCAAGTATTTATTAAATGACTATTATATTGTAGTAACTGTGCTAGGTCACGTGGATAGACAACAGCATAGACCCTTCAATAGCTCACTTTCTTTTGAGGGAAAGAATATTTGCACATATGTACACAAAAGTATGCATATGTATACACATGTACACTCATATATATTATATATACACATATATACATACAAATACCTATTATATAAAACATATATGTGTGTATGCATATAAGTATGTGTATACATATATGTATGTGTATACACATATATAAACATATAAAGTAAATACAAAGTATTTTTGGTGGAAATAGGGAGGCATTAATTACTATTAATTTGATGCTTGATATGAATTAGCCCACACTGAAATGAGTCCAGAAGATATTCATTTATTTAGTCACTCATTCAAAAAACATTTTCTAAACACATGTGGCACTATGCTAATTGTTGGAAAGAATACTAGGTTTAAATAATATGTGTTCCCTGCTTTTATGGAGTTCATATATTAATAAGAAAATAAGAGAAAAATATATACAATATATGTACATGTGTAAATGTATACATACATGCATATATAAAGTCATTGTATAACATACACTATTATATGCTAAAGTACAAATAAAGAATTTTATGAGGATCACAGTGGAGGTGAAAGGCAAGGAAGGATGAATCAGGTACATCATGAGGCAGCATATAGCTTTCTTATTTTTATATACTCAAAATTGTTCTAGTGAAATTTTATGAACAAAATTTCTGAGGAATGCTTTATGAGGTAAAAGAACCCAATGTGCTCACTCTCCTTGATGAGTGCTATTGAAATAAGAAAAATTTTCCCGTGATGTTTAATTTGTATATAGATTTTTAAACAGCAATTCTAAATTGTAAAAGGCATCAAAAATAGCCTGCACTATAAATTCTTTTCAAAATGCAGAATAAACTTATCAAGAAGCCCTTCTGTGTTCATCCCTTGTGAGTTGGTATGAGTCATTTTAGGGATCCTAATCTGCCCAATGGATTGTCTAAATCACACTGTACTCTCTGTCCTGTGAAAATAAAACTTCAGCATTCCCTATCTGAGTCAGCCAGTTTATCATGACACAAATCAAAAAGCCCACACAAAGCCACCTCAGATTTCAGCTTCTTGGTTATCAGATTGGACTTGTTATCAGTTCTCTCACTGAATTGTGACCTTGTAAAGAGTAGAGAGTTTTAAAAATTCCAATTATTCTTTGAGCCATGTTGTTAAGAGTTTAGTATCCCTGGCAGGGTCTTTCCTGGTAAAAAGGCTGGAGGGGGAGAAATTCAGCTAAAAATAACATAGCTTTATATAACCCAATCAAAAATATATTTAGGCAGTAAGATGTTTGATGCCACATAATCAATTTATCTAGTGCCACATAATGGCCACATAATCAACTACCTAGTGATGGGATTATAGGTTTAGAGTTAGAAGACTTCTTGGAGGTCACGGATATGCATATAAATAAAGGGTTCAACCCATTATTTAAGAAATGAGGAAAGTGAATCACAGAGAGGTAAAGTGACGTGTCCAATGTCATGTTAAGTAAGTAGCAGAGTTCAATTTTTAATCCAAATTCTTTTATTCAAAACTCATCATAGTATCTTCTCTAAGCTAATGGTTTCCTCATAAATAAGGGTAAGCTGCTACTATTTGAATTATAATGTCTTGATTAGGACCTTTTGGCTCAAACAGAAAATTTTGGTCAATATGTTTAATATAGTATATGCCTTAGAGAGTATAGGAGCAAGAGAAAAGAAAAAAGAACAAGAGAGATTTATATTTTTCCCACTGATTTATATTTTTCTATAATTAAATACAGTCTTCAAACAACTTGAACAAAATAAAATGCTATTGTAAATCTCATATAAATAAATAAAATACAATGGATGAGACACAATGGAAAGTAAGAACCAAAGAAATGCAAGTGTTTAAGAACAAAGAGGCAGTGCATTAGAATGAAAAAAGTTGAATTTAAAGTCAGTTGATAAATTTGTATTACATTTCTTTCACATTGTTAACTTGAACAAGTCATTTAATGACTTTGTGCCTCAGTTTCCTCAGTTGTCAAATAGAAAAATATATGCCCTGCCTATGTAGCATAGTTAATGCAAAGATAAAAATGAGAGAATATATGTGTAAGTACTCTGTGAACTACTAAACAGTATAATGTACTATTAATTAATTATCTTTATCATTAATTTCCATCTCTGATGAATTCCAGATTATATCATTTAATTAAATCTTTCTTGGTAATAAAGGTCATGGGGCTTATGCTCAGCTCTTAGACCACTAGTCAACTTTGTGTAAAATATTTCTCAAACACTCTTTGCAGCTGTCGAAGGCTGCTCTCTACCACAAGCACAAATGATCTGTTATTTTTTTTTTATTTAAGCTGCTAGTCAATGAGAGGTATGCACTTATTTGATTTTCCTAATAATCCATATTGGCTACAATATCCCTGCTATAGTTTAATTTAGTATCTGTGAAAAGGACCCACATGTACAAAAACATTTATAGCAATGTGGCTGTTACTGCATACAACATTCTCCTGGTTCTGCTCACTTCATTCAGCAGAAATCCATATGAGTCTTTCCAGGTTTTTCTGAAGTCCACCTACTCATCATTTATTATGGCATGATAGTATTCCATTACATTCATATACCACAACTTGTTCAGCCATTCACCAACTGATGGGCATCCTCTCAATTTCTAGTTCTTTACCACCACAAAAAGAGTTGCTATAAATATTTTTGTACATGTGGGTCCTTTTACCATTTGTATGATCTCTTTGGGATATAGCCCAAGAACTGCTATTGCTGGGTCAAAGGGTATGCACATTTTTATAGCCCTTTGGCATAGTTCCAAATTGTTCTCCAAAATGGTTGGATCATTTCACAACTCCACTAACAATGCATTAGTGTTCCAATTTTCCCACATTTTCTCCAACATTTATCATTTTCTTATTTTGTCATGTTGGCCAATCTGATACGTGTGATGTGATACCTCAGAGTTGTTTTGATTTGCATTTCTCTAATCAATAGTAATTTAGAGCATTCTTTCATATGACTATAGATGGCTTTAATTTCTTCATCTGAGAACTGCCTGTTCATATCCTTTGACCACTTATATGAATTATCATTTAAATGAATTTTCCATTTTTTAAAAGATCATTTGCTCACAGTCTGGTTTCTCATGGTGGCTAGGTTTGTGATTCCTTGGTAGTTTCCATGGCTGCTGTTAAATTTTTACTTCTACCAAATTTTTCACTTTCTAAAGTGATCTTATGTTGTGGATCATATCAAAAATAAATCAGGTTGGATGGTTTCTAAATGTCTTTCTGTCCCTCTTAATTATACTTGAATATTTCTCAATTTTAAAAAAATGTGCATATAATTACACTAGGCAGAGAGGCAAAGACAATTTACAGAATAATAAATAACAGTATTGGTTATGAATTTTTAAATTTTGTAGCATCCAAATAACTTTATGGTTACAAATAATTTACCCACATTACCCTAATTTATCCTCACAACACCCTGAGTGGGAAGTGAAGTGAGTTGCAGGAAGAAGACAATGGAGGTGATGACTGTTTGTCTGCACTAGAACCTCTCTCTGCAATCTGCCTATTTTCTAAAAATAACATTGGAAAAGACTACAGTTTTTGGCATCCTCATTACTAGAAATGTAAGGTTCATTTGTAAAACTGATTTTTTTCTAACATTTATCAGGCATATCTTTGTGAATATGGATTTGTTTCACACTTCAGAATTAATTTATTACAATTTCTTAGCATTCCATATAATTCAAAATTATGATGTTTTTCATTGTGAGAAAAACAATTATTCTTCCTAAACTCATATTATAAATGTTTCCCTTGACTACCATATAGAATGAGCTATTATTACAGAATTGTTATTGTAAGAACATCATAGAGTTCATGTCTTATAAAGAGAGTTCTATTTAATGCTGATGTTCAAAGAAATAACATAGATATGGAAAATATTGATGATCAAGGCCAAATGATCCTATCCATATAAGGTTCAGTTTTTGGCATTATGAAATTATATAAGATGGAATGCATTATTTTCCCCTTACTTTTTCTATAGGACCTGGGGTATACTGAATGAATATGATGTTATTTGCTTCCATTTCTGTGCCTTAGTTCTTCTACCAGAAAATCAGCAGTAGAGAACATCACCAACACCAAATAATAGGCATTTACTATCTTTATAGTGCATTAAGTTTGCACAATATAACACATACTTTATCTCATTTGTTTCTCACAATAACCCTATATGGTTATACAATGTAGGTATTATTATTCCTATTTTACTGCAGATGAAATTAAATTTCAGAAGAGTGATGTTACTTGCTCATAATCACACAGAAAGTACAAAATTACAATTGGAAGTCAAGCTTTTGGTGACATCAAGTCTATCATGCTTTTCATTCTACCATACTGCCATATTAATTCTTCTTCCCTTAAGGCTACATCCTTATTTTATGGCATATGCTGTTGTGTAAATCTATAAAGAATTATAAAGTGGGCAAAATTCCCTTCATTGACAAGTTTACAACTTCTCCCAGTTTACAGAGCTTCCTCTCTCTATATTCATTCAAATTCCAGTGTTTTCTTTCTCAAACAAAATAAGTCATTATGTGTCAGTAATTTCTTATTTACAAAAAAATACCCAGACCAGAAAAAGCTTTAAAAAAATAAAAACTTGTGTCCACAGGATCATAGATTTACAACAGAAAGGAAAATTGAAGAAAAACAGGATTATAGATTTGGAGCTGGTAATCATGTTAGAGGTTATTGAATTCCTTGCTCTGGTTTTACCAATAAGGAAAATGAATTATGAATAGAGGGTTATAAATGACTTGCTTAAAGTCAAATAAGTAAGGACAGAGGCAGGATTTGGACCTAACTCCTCCAACTCCAAGTCCAATGTACCATACTGCAATCTATCAAAAACTTTCTAGAAAGCCAATATATGAAATCAGGCCTTCTGATTCTAAATGGAATTTTATGGTAAAAATAATTTATCAGTAGCTACATTCCACAACAACCTATACATTGATCAATTTCACGATAACCCATTTTCTCTTAGTATTTTGAATTGATTCTTTCAGATAAAGGTATAGACTTGATATGTTTCACAAATGAGTAAATATTAAATTTGAACTTAAAAAAAACTGGATATTTGTATTTGAAAAGATCACAGAGATAAGACCTAGGTAATCCAAAATGGAAGCCATGAATTTTCAGCTACTTATAACTGCTATGAGATAGAGACAATTCTCTCATGCAGCAAGTATGATAAATTGCAGAAAAAGCCTCCTTTATCTGCATGTTTTAGTGAGGATAAATGAAAGACAAAAATATGTTTGGGCATATGCAAACACAAAACCAAATAAGGTAAACACAAAGAACAATTTGGTAATTCTATGGCAGTTAAAGACTTGGAGTTTACAATCACACTTTGGATATATGTCACTGAATAACACTGCTTATTTGGAGAGGGATGTCATAGAATTATTAAACACCAATACTGAAGAATCAATTCTGCCCCAGAGTTTGTCAGTTTGGCCCACCACTCACTTTCTGAACTTGTTTTGGAAGCTTCTAGGAAGAGGAAATTGAAAGTCTATTTTTCATGTTTTAGGCCATTTGGGATGAATGAAAGCAAGCCAGGTTGAGTTCTATTCAACTTCTGGATGCTAGCTTCATTGCTCGCCTTTTTCTGAGACACTGGCAGATTGTAACCAAAAAGCCAAGGCCAATATTATGCAATTCTAAAAAGGATGACCTTGTGTTTATAACCAGGGCAATACCCTGAATGAGCCAAGAAATAAAGCTTTCACAGTACATGTTACTGATTATAACTTTCTAGGATTATTGTGTACAATTTTGTTCTCTCCATTTCAAAAAAAAATACAGAAAAAAATCATGGAAACCACAGAAGAACCACACAACAAAATAAGAGTGTAAAAATTGCGTTTTAGGAGGTAAAATTAATAATCCAGTTCCTTTAACAAGTATGGGAAAAAAAAGAAGTCATACTAATTATTGCTCTGGGGCTCATTAGGAAAACATGGCCTCAAGTAGAAAGGGTAGATTTTAAAACAGAAAATTCACAGCTAAATGGAAAGCAATCTGTTAGTTATTGCCAACTCAGTTGGATGCCTTATACAGGAGTTATCATGAGACCCCTGTGTCTCTTGAATCCAAGTTTTGTTTTGATTACTTGGTATATGCTCCTCAAAGATTTTCAACATCCACTTCTGACTTCCCTGACTACTATGGACTGATCTCCATGGAAGAGAGTTAGGAATCCAATGAATCCCTACCCTATACAGCCAGTGGTCAAGATGAAACCTTGTGCTTAAAAATGTTTGCTGACTGACTAATGACTTAATCTGATATTGTTGATCATTTTTTCTCCACATCCATGTCAATGACTTTAAATTTTCAAAAGAGAGATCAGTAAGGCACTACAAATAACTTCTACATGTAATTTTGTGAAATCTCTATTAAAAATACAAACAAGCAAACCTGTCTTAAAGACAGCCACCTATCCTAACACTTTTCCTGACACAGACATACATGGAAATATTGGCTACTCTAAAATAATAAAAATTTGATCTTCAAGGGACCTTAGAGGATATCTAATCCAATAAACACATTTTAAAGATGAAGAAATGAAAGTCTAGAAACTTAAATGATTTGTCCAATGTCATGTAAGTAGAAAATAGTAAAGTCAGAATTTGAACTTAGATCTTTTATGTCCAAATTCAGCATTTTGCTTTTTGTTTTTCATTGTACCTACCTTTCCTGAAGTGTCTTCAAATACTTAAATTCTGTGATTTGATTTGATAATTATGTGTTGATCAAGAAAGGAAGAAGAAAAAAAAGGAAGAAAATTATTGATTTGGCACATTTATCTAAAGTGAATATCCCAAAGAGACATTTTCTTATGAATGCAGCTGAAAACAGAACACTGTCTTTCAACTCACAGTCCAGATAGCAGTCAGCTCACTAAAGCAAGAATTTGGGACCTAGAAGGATTAATTTTTTTAGTAGGAGAGTTACAGGTGAATTTGAAGGTTTGGAGAAGAGAAGGCTGGCTGAAACATTTGAAAAACTAGCTATGAACAACCAAAGAACAGCATATAGCTGCATGGAATGGATAAGAGTAGGTAAGAGTAGAACCAAAATTATCTCTGAAAAGAGAAGTAAGGGGTAAAGATTTGTTTTTGTTTTAAATGCTACCTACTTCAAATTTTGCTTCTCTGCCTAGCTTTTCTCTTTCACTCTGGTTGACTAGACAACCACTATGATAGGGCTCACTATCCTCCCTGGGTGCAGAGAGTGGTGACATAACCAGTAATCTCCTTGAGTGGAGTCTTTTTTGAGAAAAAAAAAATCTTGAAAGGTGTTGATAACCTACCTAAACTCCTCAATGATTAAAAAGAAAACAACTCCTACCTCATCATACCCTCCCCATCCCAGGAATTCTGAACATCCAGCTATTATTATTTAAATTGTGTTCTCTGCCACCAAACACAGTCTGCTACATTGTTCCAATTATCTTCAACCCAAACTCAGACTACCAATATTATGATCTAAACCTATTCATTCCATCCACTGGACTCTCTTTAATACATGTTTCATGGGCAGCAACTTGCTTTCATTTTCAAATTTCTTTTCCCACTCCTTTCATCTTCTTGAACTCACTGAAACCTGGCTCCTTCCAGATCACACAGTTACCCTAGTTAGTGCTCCTTTATTGTTAGTCCCCTACTCATTAGTCTTGGAATGCGACTTCCTCTCCATTGACATACCCTAGGCATTCCACTTCCATATTCATGAACTCTAAAATTCCTTTATCTGATCACAATCTATTACCAGGTCAGGTCTCCTACCTTGCCTACCTTCTACCTATTCTTCATCTTCATTATGACTTACAAACTCTCTACTCCTCAGCTCTTCCTGTGGCTATCAACTCTGTACTGCCTATACTCTCTTCCCTTCCATAGCTACACACTATGGTGAACCAGTTCTATAGTGTCCTCTTCCTTTCAGCCCCTTGGTCCCTTATTGTATTACCAATATTACCCTCTGAAACCTCAGCCTTGGATTACTCCAACAATCTATTGCTTTCATACTACTGAAAGAAGTTGGAGAAAATCATGAAACTGTGCTTATCACATCCATTAAAAGTCTTTCATGATCACCCTTACAATTTTGGCTTTTTCTCTGTTGATTATCCTAAATTTATCCCATATATATTTTTCTTATAATGGTTTGAGTGTCTCCCATTAGACTGAGCTTCTAGAAAGCGGGGACTGTTTTTATTTTGTTTTGTTTTTATTTTTTTTCTTTGTAATCCTAGAGCTTATCACAATGCCTAATACAAAGCAGGTGTTGCTTAAATGCACATTAACTGATTGACTATTATACCCTTTATGAAAAACTATCATTGTAGAGAAAATTGCATGCAACAAGGTAAATAAAATGTCCATTTTTACCCACTTGCAAAGATTAAAGGAAAAAGTCTAATTTTCTAGTTTTATCCAAGACAAAGTTAAAATACCAAAATACATCTGAAATAAAGATATTTACATTATATTTATAGCCTGAGAGAAAACCTTCTCTCAGGGGTTTCCAACATAATTTCCTGTCTTATATGTGCCAAACATACATAGAATTATGTTTCCAGAAATCATTTTTTAAATTTAGACTCTATTTATTTTAATAGTATTTTATTTTTTCTCAATTACATGTCAAGACAATTTTTAGCATTTATTTTTACAAGGTTTTGAGTTCCAAATTTTTCTCCTTTCCTCCCCTCTTCTCTTCCTAAAATGGTAGACAATTTGAACTAGGTTACACATGTGCTATCATGTAAAACGTATTTCCATATTAGTCATAGTTGTGAAAGAAGAAATAGATCAAAAGGGAAAAAAACATGAAAAAAATAAAATAAGTGAAAAAAGTTTACTTCAATCTGCTTTCAGAGTCCACCAGTTCTTTATCTGGATATGCATATCATTTTCCTTCATGAATACTTTGTATTTGTCTTGAATCGTGCTGCTGAGAAGAGCTGAGTCATTCATAGTTGATTATCACACAATGTTGCTGATGCTGTGTACAATGTTTTCCTGGTTCTGCTCATTTCACTTTGCTGTAGTTTGTCTTTCCAGGTTTTTCTGAAATCTATCTGTTAATCATTTCTCACTGCACAATAGCACTCCTTGACATTCATATACCACATCTTGCTCAGCCATTCCCTAATTGATGGGCATCCCCTCCATCTCCAATATTTTGCCACAACGGAAAGAGCTGCTATAAATATTTTTGCACATGTAGGTCCTTTTACCTTTTTTATGATTTCTTTGGGATACAAATCTAGTAGTGCTATTGCTGGATCAAAGGGTTTCCACAGTTTGGTTGTCCTTTGGTTACAATTCCAAATTGCGTTCCATAATGATTGAATCAATTCACAACTCTTCCAACAGTGCATCAGTGTCCCAATTTTCCCACAAGCTCTCCAATATTTATTATTTTCCTTTTTTGTCATATTAGCCAATCTGATAGGTATGAGGTGGTACCTTGTTTTAATTTGCAATTCTCTAATCAAAAGTAATTTAGAACACTTCTTCATGTGCCTATAGATAGCTTTGATTTATTCATCTGAAAACAGCCTCCTCATATCCTTTGACCATTTATCAATTAAGGAATGATTTGGATTCCTATAATTTTGACTCAGCTCTCTGTATATATGAGAAATGAGGCCTTTGTTAGAGACACTTGCTGTAAAGGTTGTTTCCCAGCTTTCTGCTTTCCTTCTAATCTTGGTTGCATTGGTTTTGTTGGTTCACAACCTTTTTTTTATTTAATATAATCATAGTTATCTATTTTATATTTTATAATGCTCTCTATCTCTTGTTTGGTCATAAACCTGGTCATGAACTTACTTACTTTCTTTTTTAAGAAATTTGGATGCCATACCACTTGGTTCATATATGTTTAATGCTGAGATTACTTCATTATCTGTGGTACCTTTTAGTAAGATGTAGTTTCCTTTCTTATCTCTCTCTCCCCCCTCCTCTTTCTCTCTCTCTCTTTTAGGCAGTTGGGGTTAAGTGACTTGCCCAAGGTCACACAACTAGTAAATGTCAAGTGCTTGGTCTGAGGACAGATTTGAACTCAGGTCCTCCTGACTTCATGGCCAGTGCTCTATCCACTGTGCCACCTAGCTGTCCCCTCTTACCTCTTTTAATAAGATATATTTTTGCTTTTGCTTTGAGGTCAGGATTGCTACACATTTTTTTTTATTTCAGCTGAAACATAATAGATTCTGCCCTAGCCCCTTACCTTTACCTTTCATTGTATCTCTATTTCAAGTGTGTTTCTTTCCAGTGTAAACAGCATATTGTAGGATTCTGGTTTTTGATCCACTCTGCTATCCACTTCTATTTTGTGGGAGAGTTCAGCCCATTCATATTCACAGTTATGATTAGTAACTAGGTATTTCTCTCCATAGTTGTCATCCCTCTCCTTTCACCCTTTCCCTCCTCAAATAGTGTTTTGCTTCTGTCTATCACTTCCCCCTGTCTGCCCTCTTTTCTGTTAGTCCCCCTTTACTTAATCTCTTTCCCTTCCACTTTCCTGTTGGGTAAGATAGATTTCTATATTCAGCTGATTGTGTATGTTATTCCCTCTTTGATCCAATACTGATGAGAGTAAGTTTCAAATGATGCCCATCTCTACCTTCCCATCTTTCCTTCCATTATAATAGATTTCTCATGCCTCTTCATGTGAAATATTTTACCCCATTCTACCTCTCTCTTCCTTCTGTATCCATTGTAATCCTCTTCTTCATCCCTTAATTATTTTTAGATCATTATCTCAAATCTACATTATACTCATACCTTCTATCCATGTATATTCCTTCTAGCTGCACTATTAGTTTTTAAGAATTACAAGGATCATCATCCCATGTAGGGATGCAAAAAGTTCAGCTCCATTGAGTCCCTAATGTTTTCTTGTCCCTTTTTTTCACCTTTTTAAGCTTCTCTTGGGTCTTGATATTGGAAATATTTTCATTTCAATTCTGCTCTTCTCTTTATGAAAGTTTGAAATCCTTCTATTTTCTTGAATGACCATTTTCCCCCTTGAATTAATTTTGCTGGGTAGGTGATTCTTGTTTTGCCTTCTGTAATATCATATTCTATGATCTCTGATCCTTTAATGCTGCAGCTACTAAGTAATGTGTAATCCTAATTATGCTTCCCCTATATTTGAATTGTTTCTTTCTGGTCACTTGCAGGATTTTTTCCTTAACCTCATAGTTCTGTAATTTGGCTATAGTATTCCTTGGAGTTTTTATTTTGGGATATGTTTTCTGAGGTGACCAGTGGATTCTTTCAATGCCTATTTCATACTCTGGTTCCAGGATATTAGGCCAGTTTTCCTTGATAATTTGTTGAAAGATGCTTTCCAGGTCTTCTTTTTGATTATGGCTTTCAGGTAGTCCAATGATTCTGACATTGTCCCTCCTGGATCTAATGTTTAATTGTTTTTCCAATGAGGTATTTTACCTTTTCTTCTATTTCTTTTTCATTCTTTTGAATTTATTTGATGAATTCTTGATGTGCCATGGAGACATTAGTTTCCACTTTCCTAATTCTAATTTTAAAGGATTTGTTTTCTTCAGTTTGCCTTTATACCTCCTTTTCTATTTAGCCAATTATAATTTTTAAGCAGTTGTTTTCTTCAGTAGATTTTTGTATCTTCTTTTCCATTTGGTCAAGCAGTTGTTTTCTTTTTCCAAGCTGTTGACTTTTTTATAATTGTGTTACATCACTCATTTCTTTTCCCAATTTTTCTTCTACCTCTCTTATATGATTGTGAAGCTCCTTTTCAAGCTTTTCCATGAGTTCTTTCTGGGGTTGAGATCACTTCCCATTTTCCTTTGGAGTTTTTCCCATAGGTATTTTGACATTGCTATCTTCTTCTGAGTTTGTGTCTTGATCTTCCTTGTCACCATAATAACTTTCTGTGGTCAGATTATTTTTATGCTGTTCTTCATTCATCTTTTTTGTGCTTTTTCCTTTATTTTAAATTTGACCTTCTGCTCCCCAGGGTGGAAGAGGCACTGTCTTGGGCTTCTTGTGCTAAAGGCTGCAGGCCCTTGCTGTTTACCTGGTGCTGCACTGATGTTGTCCTGAGCCCGATGGGTGATCTTTGTGTCTGGTGCTGCATTGAGGGGTGTGGTGGGGAGTGGTTGGCACTGTTAGAGGCTGTTGAAGTCTGGCAGCTGAACTGGTGCTGTGCCAGGATCCCAGTGTTGGTGTCAGTCATGAGCTGAGGCTGATGGGGTGTTTCTACATTTCCTGGGGCTATACTGAAACACATGGCAGTCTGGCACCAGAGGCTGCCTGTTTGTCCTTGCCTATGCTGAAGCACATTGTGACAGCCTCCCTATGCTGGTGGCTGCCTGTTTACTTAGGCACCAGTAGGGTTGGCATCTACTAATTGCCTGGGGCTATGCTGAAGCATGTAGCAGTTCTCAGAGTTGGAGTTTGCCCATTTCTCTGGCTATGCTGAGGCACATGGGGGCTCTTGGTGTTGGCATTTCCTACTTCACTGCACTGTGACTCAGTATCTCTGGCAGTTTTGACACTTTTTTGTCCTTAACTGCACTTCTCTTTTACTGGAGTGGGGCAGATCATTCTTGTTGGTCTTCCAAGTTTCCTGGGTTAAAAGATTCTTTTATCCCATCTTTTTACTAGCTCTGCTGTTCCAGGATTTGTTTTGGGGCAATATTTTATAGTTGTTTGGAGGTAAATATGAGAGACTTATAACAATTTACTACTAACTACGTTATCTTGACTCCCAGAAGTCTTGTATCCACTTACTTTTAAGGTGAACATTTCCTTGAATTTATCTCTTGCTGAGTTTTCTTTATATTTAAAAATAAACTTCTAAGAAAATAACTTTTTAAACCTGGTATATTCTTTTAAAGTAGGAATTTGACCATAAATTTAAATTGCATTTTAAGAGTCTTATTAAAAAAACACTTTTGTGCTTTTATTTATACCATATTTCCATTGGCAAGTACAGTATAAATGAGATAAATGTCTTCACAGGAAATTAATAAGCTATTTTCTATTATCTCCATAAGGAGTTACCCAAAGTTTTTAAAATGTATCTTTCAAAATATATCTTTTCAATACATAAGAGAATAGATTTTAAGTGGGAAAAGATTAGCATTTTTTTCTGACATGAAAAATTGGCAACATTGAATTCACTACAGAACTATTATCATTGTTTCATTCTGGGATATTTTGCTTTCCTATAAATTGAACATTATAGATCTAAACCTCAAATAACTCATAATTATATTTACTTAAAGTTCCTTTACAAATTATTATTTTAATATCTTTGGCCTAACACTGGTTCACAATTATACTTGATCACCTAATCTTATAAGAAGAATATCATCAACTATGATTTCATTTGGAACTTGCACGATGCACATAAAGGGGATTTGACTCCAGCTTACATTCATACAGAAGGACCTATTTTCACTTAAAGTCAAAATAATGGGTAAGTATATGCAAGATTTTCTCATTTTTCTACCTCCTTTTATGCATTAATCCATCTCTGGTATCAGATACTGTGCTATCTAGGACTCTAACTCTTTAAGACACAAAGAGATACTGGTATGCCATCCAAATGAGTTGAAATGATCTAACATAAACAGAAGTGCTATCAGAGATAAATTCATCTCAATTACTATCGTAGCCAAACAAATAAACTATAAGCTTTTATTAATAGCTCATTTTGTGCCTGTCACTATCTTCAGCATAGAGGATACAAATATAAAAAAGAAACAGTCTTTGCCTCCAAATAGCTTAAATTCTGTTAGGAGAACCAACATTTACACCAATCTATAGATATAAAAGTATACATAATAAATACAAGATAATTGTAAGGGAAAGGAGTCACTAACAGTTGAAGGCATCCAGAAAAACCACATGTATGCCACACAGGTGGCACTGTAGCTGAACTTTTGTTATTGTAATTTACTAAAGGCATTATTATTCAAGTATCAAATTAATCATTTGTTATCCAATAAGACACAACATTATTTTAACATGACAAAATTATTCCAACAGATACATGGATGGATAGTACATAGGTAAACACTTCTTAAATTCACAGCCTCCTTACTTAACTAGATTATGTCCCTCAAAAGTTCAGCCAATCTAGGATTTAATACAATGATATGGTATTACCCAGTCACCTTGGAGGGGAGCTTGTGCATGTAACTGGTCCAGGATATCTTTATTACTAGGATCACAAACTCCAGAACTATAGTGAGAGAGTATGAATAACAAAATTGCTGCAATTAAACATACTGATAACTGGTGGTGAGTTACTGTTTCTATTATAGAGCATGCTTTTGTTGTTCTTCAAGTTTCCTCCCCCATTTTCTCTCTCTCCAAAAACATGTTTTTAACCAAAAAAGAGGAACTCGCTTTCTATTCACCATCCAGTGCAAAGTGGGGAGGTCTGTGTAGTTGAACTTTTAAGACTAGAACTCTTAAGAGGCAGAGATGAGGAGAGAGTGTTTTCTAGATGTGGGAAGGAAGTATAACCTCTTCAAAAACACATATATGGGGTATATGATATTGAAACGGAGGAATATCAAATAGAACAAATTGGATGGTATGTAGAGTATATGATGGAGAGTAACGAGCTATATTCTTGGAAAGGTAAACTAAAATAAAATTGTGATGACTTCAAATACTAGAAGAGTGTATTTTTTTCCTAAAATCAATGAGGAGCCAAATAAGCTTTTTTTGAGAATGACCTGTGCTTTAGGAATGGAAACTTTGGAAACTGTATAAAAGATTAATGGGAGAGAAGAGTGGAGGCAATGATACCAGTTAGGAGGGTATTGCAATAGGTTAGACAAGAGATGATGGGAGCCTAACTATTATTCAGGCCATGTGAATGGAGAAAAGGTCTCAAATCTGTTACATAATGACAAGTTGAGTATATAATCTCTGGTGACAAAAATAGTAGTGGTGCCAAGATAGATAGGGAATTTTTGAAGAAAAGAGAGTTTAGGGGGAAAGATAACAGTACCAAATTTTTTTTTCCCAGTTTCCCACTGGGTTTTGACTGAGAACCCCATAGTATAGTGGAAAGGACATTGAACATAGGATAAAGAAAGCTGAATTCTAGTCCAAGGTCTACTACTTACAAGACATGTGACAATGGTTATGGTATTTAACCTTTGTAGATCTTAGTTACAGAATTTGTAACATGGCACGGGGGAATTGAGCTGAATGATCTCTACTATTTCCTATAACTGAAAATAATCTGTGATATGTGACCTCTTGGCATTCTGGATATTTGTACATGGTTGGCTATGGGAAACAATTTTAACCACTAATCTAATAGCACAAGCCCAAGACTATTATCTTGCTGAGTTCTAGCCTGCCCTCTCTGGAATCTGAAAAGCAGCACTGTCCTCAAATGTGGGTAATTTTTGTCTCTTTCTCTCTGCTGATCCCTAGTGATATAAAATATCCCAAAGCCTGGATTTGGCTGCATAAATTCTGGCATTCTACTTCTCTGGTATTATGACAACTACTAGTTTGTCTATTAAGATTCAATACTTCTCAAATATATAGAGAACTTATTCAAATTTATAAAATAAGAGTCACTCCTCAATTGATAAATGGTCAAAGGTTGCAAACAGATAGTTTTCCAAGTAATCAAAGCTGTCTATAATCATATGAAAAAAAATGCTCTAAATCCCTCTTAGTTAAAGTAATGCAAACTAAAAAAAAAAAAAAAAAAAAACAAACAAACTCTGAGCTACCACCTCACATCTATCAAATTGGCTACTATGACAGAAAAGAAAAATGACAAATGTTGGAGTGGATGTGGTAAAATTGAGACACTAATGCACTTTTGGTGAAATTGTATACTGATTCATCCATTCTGCGGAAAAATCTGGAACTATGTCCAAATGGCTATAAAACCATCCATATTCTTTGATCTAGTAATACCACTACTAGCATATATCCCAAATAAATTTTAAAAAAGAAAAGGACCCATATGTGCAAAGTATTTATGACAGCTTTTTTAGTGATGGCAAAGAATTGGAAACTAAAAGTATGTCCATCAATAGAATAATGACTGAATAAGTTATTGTATATGATTGTGATGGAATACTATTGTGCTATAAGAAATGATGAGCAAGGAGCCATCAAAAAAAAAAGATGGAAGGACTTACATGAATTGATGTAAAGTGAAATGAACAGAAGCAGGAGAACATTGTACACAGTAAAATCAATACTTTATGGTAATCAACTGTGAAAAAATTTAGCTATTCTCAGCAATACAATGATCCAAGATAATTCCCAAGGACTTATGATGAAAAATTCTATCTATCTCCAGAAAAGGAATTGATACAGTCTGAATGCAAATCAAATCATGCTTTTTCTTTGCCTTCTTTATCTGTCTTGTTCTATTTTGGGGGGGTTTTCTTTCACAACATGACTAATGTGGAAATGTTTTGCATGACTGCACATGTATAACCTACATCAAATCACTTACCTTCTCAATGAAAGGAGGAGGAAGGGAGAGAATTTGGAACTCAAAATTTTTTTTAAAAAGACTGTTAAAGATTGTTTTGCATGCAATTGGGCAGGAAGTAAAATTTTAAATCATTTAAAAATTCAAAAAAGATTCAATCCCTTTAATAATGTAAATTTACCTTTATATTTTCTTTCTTACCTGAGTGAAGAGGTTTCTATTGTTGCAATATATTGCACTCACCATTTACTGTTTTCTTCATGACATTAATTTTTAATTCTTCAGAGATCATAAGTATGGTATAGCAACCCCAGCATAATGCCAGTATTAACAAGATGACCCTTTCTTTTCGTAGGAAGCTTTGGGTCAAGAAAATAGTTTCGTATTTTCCTGAAAGCAATAAAGTCTGATCTCTTCTACTTCTACATCTCTATGCCTAAATTGTCCATTTGTACAGCCAATATCAAATATGCATACAGAATGGATATGCTCTGCAGTTTTTTCCACCTAAATGCAAGCTATAATATGGGCAAGACATGCCCTTGATATCAACCTAATCATTTCTATGTGTGTGGTCAGGACAAACTCCTTTGAGTGACTAAAGCTATTTTCCCAGGAGTCTATACTGTTCTTGGTCTTGTTACAACAGGTCAATGTCATTAATCAATGCTAGCATCCAGAAGACCTCCCCATCCACAGGAATCCCTTCATCAACTTGAAATCTTTGCTGTATCTTCTCTATCACAATGGGGAACCTATTAGATGAGCATAGATCTCTCATTTTTATACCTCTCCTGATTTTTTTTGTCAGAATGCCATTGAACAGAGTCATTTCTATCATGAATTGAAAGGCATTTATTTTTCTTCTTGCTATCTGCAATGAGGATGCCTTTAATTCATGGATAGATGACTCTCCTAAAAAGTATCTGTGGAGAGGAGAGCAGTCTTGGATGGGTAGTTATTGATTTTTTTCTTGTTCATTTTTCCCCCTGTACTGTTAAGGTCTGAGATGACTTTGAAATCATCTAATCCTCCATATACAATTAATTCTCAACATTCATGTGTTTATTTTTTTTTAACTTCAAGCATTCAGGTGATTTTATTGGTCACCTCTTTCACTTTGACTTTGGCAACCTGCATATTGATGGCTATGCTCCATAGAGAAAAAAATGAGAGGTGCCATGTGTACAAGTTTCTGGAGGAGCTGGTATCCTCCTAGGCACTTCATCACCCTACCACTGTAAAGAGCTCCCTATACATTTGTAGCGTATTTTCATTGTTTGCCTTTAAAACTCAAGTTTTGTGCTGCAATTATTCCACCAAAGAATAGTGCAAGTCTTTTGGGCTCAAAACCCAAGTATATGAAGTCAGTAATGCAGCTCAGTGAGAAAATAAAGGAGTTGGATTAACTTTGTACCAGAAAGTCTACAGTCACTGTTGGTCATGAGTTTGGTACTAATAAATCAATGATTCATTACAGTAAAACACTCTCACACTACCATCTGATGCAGTGGATTGTAAGATTCAGATTTAAAAATGTTTTAGTTTCAAGAATTTATTTGTTATATGATACTTATTATACTGTAGATTTTATGTATTATAAAAATGAATATTGTTTGAAATCTTTTTTTTTACTGAGATGTTAGGACAAAAGTTCACAGAATTCTAGGGAATTACCAATGAGAAAAAAATGCTACATATTACCAATTTTATTTTGTGTACTTCATTTTATGGGTTATTTTGTGGTTACTGCATTAGGAAAAAATATTTTCATAATGTTTAATTATAAAGAATTATATGCATAAAAATGTATTTTCAACAATCTCAAAAGAAAGATTACAGTTTTTGGTGGTTGTGGGAATCTAACCTCCTATTTCACATAGGTTCAATGTATCAAAATTTGTATTTTTTACTTTTACTGCCATTTTTTAGGAATATTACTTTCATGAAAGTAGAGAACTGATAATTCCTGGTATAACAGTATCTCAGTGCCCTCATAATTGTGCTACCCTCAAAATGAATTAATTTTCTGCATCTGATATGGCTGCCATCATTTACTACCTGTCAAGTAGGTCAGGGTCTCTTGACTAAAGTGCTTCCAAGACTATTTTATGTGCCTTGCTATGATTCATCTTGGCTAAACTTATGCACAAAATTATCAGTCTTTCTATGTCTGTTCTTCCATTATTAACCCATTTTCCATCATCAATAACATTTAATTAGGTCAGAAATAGTTGTTTAATTAGATGATACATATGTTCTCATTCTTATTCTTTTTTCTACTTTAAAATTAATCCCAAATTTTGCTCTAACAAATCAGTGACAAATCATATCTTGTTTGGAACTTAGAAAATTAAAGATCTACTTAAAGCATTGAGAGTTTAAATGGCTTTCAGGTACCACTATGGGTTTACCATTACTAGTACAATATTGAAAAATAGTAATGATAATGGACATACTTATTTCAGACTTGATCTTATTGAGAAGGCTTCATGTTTATCTGTATTACAAATAATGCTTGCTCTTGGTTTTAGATTTATACTATTTATCATTTTAAAAAAGACTCCATTGATTCCAATACTTTCTAGTATTTTAATAAGAATTAAAGTCAATTTAATAGGAATTAAATCTGAGTGTTGTATTTTGTCAAAAGCTTTGTCTACATGAATTGATACAATCATATGACATTTTGTTGTTTTTGTCACTGATATACTCAATTATGCTGATAGTTTTCCCAATATTGAACTAACCTTGTATTCCTGGCTCACCTGGTCATAGTATATGATCTTTGTGATATATTGCTGTAATCTCCATGCTGAAATTTTATTTAAAAATTTTGCATCAATATTCATTGAGAAAAGTGTTTTATAGTTTCTTTTCTCTGTTTTTTTTCTCCCTAGTTTAGGTATCAAAGCCACATTTATATCATGAAGGCATTTGATAGGAATCATTCTTTACCTTTTTTTTCCCATACATTTTATGTAGTATTGGGATCAATTGTTCCTGAAATATTTGATAGAATGCACTTGAAAATCCATCTGGTCTTGAGAATTTTTTCTTTCTTTTTTTTTGAATTGTATTTCTCTTTTTTTTCTTTTTTTCTTTTTTTCTTTTCTTATTAATTTATTTTGATTTATCAATAATCACTTACATATGCTTTTGAGTTTAAAATTTTTTCTCCCCATTCTTCCCCATCACCCTCCCCAAGACAGCACACAATCTGATATAAGCTATACATTTACATTCATATTAAACATATTTTCACATTGGTGATGTTGTAAGTAAAAATTAAAACCAATAGGAGGTACCATCAGAAAGAGGAAACAAAACTCAACAGAAGAGAAAAAAATAGCAATTCAACTTCCATAGTTATTTCTTTGGATGTGGATAGCATTTTCCATCACAAGGCCTCTGGAGATGTCTTAGATCCTTGTATTGCCAGGAAGGGTTAAGTTTATCAATA
>NW_020940360.1:3445324-3561388 GCF_900497805.2 Vombatus ursinus
GATGTCTTAGATCCTTGTATTGCCAGGAAGGGTTAAGTTTATCAATATTAGTCATCATACAATGTCGTTGTTATTGTGTACAATGTTCTCTTGGTTCTGCTCACTTCACTCAGCATCAGACCATACAAGTCTTTCCAGGTTTTTCTGAAGTCAGTCTGTTCATCATTTCTTATAGTACAATAGTATTCCATCATATTCATATACCACAACTTGCTCAGCCATCCCCCAACTGATGGGCATCCTCTAAATTTCCAATTCTTCACCACCACAAAAAGAGCTGCTATGAATATTTTTGTACATGTAGGTCCTTTTCCCATTTGTGTGATCTCTTTGGGATATAGCCCTAGAAGTGCTATTACTGGGTCAAAGGATATGCACATTTTGATAGCCCATTGGGCATAGATCCAAATTGCTCTGCAAAATGGATGGATCATTTCACAACTCCACCAACAATGCATTAGTGTTCCAATTTTCCCACATCTTCTCCAACATTTATCATTTTCCTGTTTTGTCATGTTGGCCATTCTGATAGGTGTGTTGTGGTACCTCAGAGTTGTTTTAATTTGCATTTCTCTAATCAATAGTGATTTAGAGCATTTTTTATGTGACTATAGATGGCTTTAATTTCTTCATCTGAGAACTATCTGTTCATATCCTTTGACCATTTATCAATTGGGGAATGACTTGTATTCTTATAAATTTGACTTAATTCTCTATCTATTTTAGAAATGATGCCCTTATCAGAGAGACTGGTTGTAAAAATTCTTTCCCAATTTTCTACCTTCCTTCTAATCTTAGTTGCATTGGATTTGTTTGTGCAAAAACCTTTCAATTTAATGTAATCAGAATTATCTATTTTGCTTTTCTTAATGTTCTCTATCTTCTGTTTGGTCATGAATTCTTCTGTTCTCCATAGATCTGACAGGTAAACTATTTCTTGCTCTCCCAGTTTCCTTATAATATCAGCCTTTATATCTCAATCATGAACCCATTTTGACTTTATTTTGGTATGTGGTGTGAGATTTTGGTCTATGCCTAGTTTCTGCCATACTATTTTCCAATTTTCCCAGCAGTTTTTTTTTCAAAGAGTGGGTTCTTATCCCAGAAGCTGGGGTGTTTGGGATTATCCAATAATATATTACTATAGTCATTGACTACTGTGTCTTGCATATTTAACCTATTCCACTGATCCACCACTCTATTTCTTAGCCAGTACAAAGTGGTTTTGATGATTGCTGCTTTATAATACAATTTAAGATCTGGAATGGCTAGGCCACCTTCCCCTGCATTTCTTTTCATTAGTTCTCTTGATATTTTGGACCTTTTGTTCTTCCAAATGAATCGTTATCATTTTTTCTAACTCTATAAAAATATTTTTTGGTAGTTTGATTGGTATGGCACTGAATAAGTAAATTAGCTTAGGTAGAATTGTCATTTTTATTATATTAGCTTGGCTTACCCATGAGCAACTGATATTTTTCCAATTATTTAGATCTGACTTTATTTGTGTGAAAAGTGTTTTGTAATTGTGTTCATAGAGTTCCTGGGTTTGTTTTGGGAGGTAGACTCCTAATATTTTATAATGTCTACAGTAAGTTTAAA
This sequence comes from Vombatus ursinus, assembly GCF_900497805.2. Taxonomy (NCBI): domain Eukaryota; kingdom Metazoa; phylum Chordata; class Mammalia; order Diprotodontia; family Vombatidae; genus Vombatus; species Vombatus ursinus. The sequence continues at coordinate 3,446,927 of NW_020940360.1, forward strand.
TGGAATTTCTCTTTCTATCTCTTGCTGTTGGGCTTTGTTGGTAATATATAGAAACACCAAGGATTTATGTGGGTTTATTTTATAGCCTGTAACTTTGATAAAGTTGTTTATTATTTCAAGGAGTTTTTTACTTGATTCTCTGGGATTCTCTAAGTATAACATCATGTCATCTGCAAAGAGTGATAGCTTTGTTTCTTCTTTGCTTATTCTAATAACTTCAATGTCTTTTCTTCTCTTATAGCTAAAGCTAAAGTTTCCAGTATGATGCTGAATAACAGTGGTGATAATGGACATCCTTGTTTCACCTCCAATCTTCTTGGAAATGCTTCTAGCTTGTCCCCATTACATATTATGCCTGTTTAAGGTTTTAGATAGATGCTATTTATTATTTTAAGGAAGAGTCCATTTATACCTATGCTCTCTAGTGTTTTTATTAGGAATGGGTGTTGTATTTTGTCAAAAGCTTTTTCTGCATCTATTGAGATGATCATGAGGTTTCTGTTAGTTTTGGTGTTGATATGATGAATTAGGCTGATAATTTTCCTTATATTGAACCAGCCCTGCATTCCTGGTATAAATCCTACCTGGTCATGGTGTATTATTCTTCTCATAAGTTGCTGTAATCTATTTGCTAATATTTTGTTTAAATTTTTTGCATCTATATTCATTAGAGAAATTTTTTTTCTATAATTTTCTTTCTCTGTTTTGACTCTTCCTGGTTTAGGTGTCAGCATCATATTTGTACCATAAAAAGAATTTCACCTGTTTTCCTAAATAGTCTATATAGTATTGGAATTAATTGTTCTTTAAATTTTTGATAGAATTTGCATGTAAATCCATCTGGCCCTGGAGATTTTTTCCCTAGGGAGTTCATCAATGGCTTGTTCAATTTCTTTTTCTGAGATGAGGTTATTTAAGTATTTTACTTCCTCTTCTGTTAATCTGGGCAGTTTATATTTTTGTAAATATGTGTCCATTTTGTTAAGATTGTCAAATTTGTTGGCATATAGTTGGGCAAAATAATTCCTAATTGTTGTTTTAATTTCCTCTTCCCTGGTGGTAGTTTCAACCTTTTCATTTTTGATAGTAGTAATTTGGTTTTCTTCTTTCTTTTTTTTTAATTAGATTAACCAAAGGTTTATCTATTTTATGGTTTTTTTTTTCATAAAAGCAGCTGTTAGTTTTATTTATTAGTTCAATAGTTTTCTTAATTTCAATTTTCTTAATTTTTCCTTTGGTTTTCAATATTTCTAATTTGGTGTTTAATTGAGGATTTTTAATTTGTTCTTTTTCTAGTTTTTTTTAGTTATATGCCCAATTCATTGATCTCCTCTTTTTCTATTTTATTTATGTAAGCATTTAGAGATATAAAACCTCCCCTAAGAACTGCTTTTGCTGCATCCCATAAGTTTTGATATGTTGTCTCATTATTGTCATTCTCTTGAATGAAATTATAGATTGTTTCTATGATATGTTGTTTGACCCAATCATTTTTTTAGGATTAGATTATTTAGTTTCCAATTATTTTTTAGACTATCTTTCCATGGCCCTTTATTACATATAATTTTTATTGCATCATGATCTGAAAAGGATGCATTTAATATTTCTGCCTTTCTGCATTGGATTGTGAGGTTTTTATGCCCTGGTACATGATCAATTTTTGTGTATGTGCCATGTACCACTGAGAAAAAAGTATATTCCTTTCTATCCCCATTCAGTTTTCTCCTGAGGTCTATCATACCTAACTTTTCTAATGTTCTATTCACCTCCTTAACTTCTTTCTTGTTTATTTTGTGGTTAGAGTTATCTAGCTCAGAGAGGGGGAGGTTGAGTTCCCCACTAGTATAGTTTTGCTGTCTATTTCTTCCTGTAACTCCCTGAACTTCTCCTCTAAGAATTTGGATGCTGTACCATTTGGTGCATATATGTTTACTAATGATATTACTTCATTGTCTACAATGTCTTTTAGCAGTATGCAGTTTCCTTCCTTATCTCTTTTGATAAGATCTATTTTTACTTTTGCTTTGTCTGAGATCAGGATTGCTAACCCTGCTTTTTTTTACTTCAGCTGAAGCATAATATATTTTGCTCCAGCCTTTTACCTTTGCCCTGTATGTGTCACTCTTTTTCAAATGTGTTTCCTGTGAACAACATATTGTAGGATTATGGTTTTTAATCCATTCTGCTATATGCTTCCATTTTATGGGAGAGTTCATTCCATTCACATTCAAAGTTATGATTACTATCTGTGTCTTTTTCTCCGTTCTTTTTTCTCCTCTGTTTATGCCTTTCTTTCTCCTTTCTCCTTTCCTCCCCTCACTAGTGTTTTTAGTCCCACCTCCCTTCTATCATCCCTTTCCCTTTTCTTCCCCTTTACCCTTACTGCTTCTTCCCTCCCTTCTATTCCCCCCTCCCCTTTCTTTCCCCTTTTCCCTCCTACTGCCTATAGTGCAAGTTAGATTTCTATACCTAACTGATTATGTCATTCCCTTCTTGAGCCAAATCTGATGAGAGTAAGGTTCAAACAATGCTCATCCCCCTCCCTTCTTTACCTCTGCTCTAATAGGTTTTTGTGTTTTTTCCTGTAATGTAATTTATCCTTGTCTGCCTCCTCCTTTCTCAGCACATTTTCTTAGCTCAGAGTAATTCACTTACTTGGATCCATTTAACCCACTTGATTAGAATTTTTTTATCATTACATCAAATGCAACTTATATCCACCCCCTTTATGTATACACCTTTAATATGGTACAATAACAATACAGTTTTCAAGAGTTCAAAATGTCATCTTCCCTTGTGGGGATATAAATATTTTGCCCTTACTAACAACATATTGTATCTTTCTGTCCCATTTACCTTTTTATGCCTGTCTTGAATCTTGTACTTGAAGATCAAATTTTTTGTTGAGCTCTGGTCTTTCTATAAGGAAGGTTTAGAAGTCCCCTATTTCATTGAATATCCATCTCCTTCCCTGAAAAATCATGCTCATTTTCCCTGGGTAGTTAATCCTTGGCTGCATTCCAACCTTTGCCTTACAGAATATCATGTTCCACGCCCTACGGACTTTTAATATAGAAGCCGCAAGGTCCTATGTAATTCTCACTGGTTCCATGGTATTTAAATTATTTCTTTCTGGCTGCTTGCAGTATTTTCTCTTTAATCTGGTAATTTTGGAATTTAGCTATTATATTCCTTGGAGTTTTCAATTTGGAATCTCTTTCAGACAGGAAGCAGTGGATTCTTTCTATAGTTATTTTACCCTGAAGTTCTAGGACTTCAGGGCAGTTTTCCTTTATGATTTCCTGAAGGGTATTGTCCAGGATCTTTTTTTCATCATGATTTTCAGGTAGGTCAATAATTTTTAAATTGTCCCTCCTGGATCGATTTTCAAGGTCAGTTGTTTTACCCATGAGGTATTTTATGTTTCATCTATTTTTTCATTTTTTTGTTTCTGTTTGACTGATTCTTGCTCTCTCATAGAGTCATTAGTTTCCATTTATTCGATTCTAATTTTTAACATATTGTTTTCTTCCATTAGATTTTGTACTTTCTTCTCTAATTGGTCAATTATATTTTTAAGGGATTTGTTTTCTTCAGTGTACTTTTTTTCCAGTTGGCCAATTGTATTTTTAAGGGATTTGTTTTCTTCAGTGTATTTTTTTTTCAGTTGGCCAATTGTGTTTTTTAAGGACTTGTTTTCTTCAGTGTACTTTTTTTTTTCCAATTGACCAATTGGACCTTTTAAGATCTCCTCTACCTCTCTCATTTGACTTTTAAAATCTTTCTTGAGCTCTTCTAAGAAGGCTTTTTGAGCTTCAGACTAGTTCATATTCCCTTTTGATGTTGCAGATGTGGGTTTGATGACAATGTTGTCCTATTTGGAATTTCTGTCTTGATCTTCAGTCTTCTCATAATACGAATCTATCATATGTTTCTTTTTATTCATGGTGTTTCTTTATTCCCTGGCCTTTAATGAGGTTATGCTCTCTTGCTGGGAAGCAGAGGGCACTGATCCAAGCTTCTTGTGTTAGGAGCCTAGGTCTTGGTCACTGGCTTTGTGTGCTGGGTTCTCTTATGTTGGTAATTGGAGGAGGTAGGTTTGTGACAGCTTACCTGGTTTTGGGTTGGAATCAGCAAGGCTGGGACTTTCAGGGAAATCTAGGTTGCCTGCTTTTCCTTTCCTTTATCTTTGTTCAGCTCCTTTTATATGGGTGCTGCAGGGTGTTTATCTGCCTGGGGCCCCTTGCAGTGCTGCCTCCCTTAGTTCTGTTGAGGCACTGGGAGACCCATTTGCTGTAGAATGCCAAGGCACCAGAATCTCCTCCTGGTGTGCTAAAGTGGGTCTTTCCACTAGCTGGCTGGGTGACTCCCAGTTCCGTACTGCTCCCCTTCCCCCAGGGTAAGAGGGGCCTTCCCCATTAATCCCTCTAGCTACCTGGGCTACTGCACTGCTGCACCCTGTCTTTCTTCTGGTTCAGCTGTTCCAGGGTTTTTTCTGAGGTGATATTTTCTGGATTTTCAGAGGTTGATAGGGGAGGGTAGGAGCAAAAACCTTTTTACTCCACCATTTTGGCTCCCAGAAGCCAATTTTTTTTTCTTAAGGATCTCATTTATGATTCTAATGCAGGGTTTTGAAGTATTTTATTTCCTCTTCTGTTAATCTAGACAGTTTATATTTTGTAAATAACGATCCATTTTACTTAAATTATCATTTTGCTAACATATAATTGGACAAAATAACTTAATAATTTCTTTAATTTCATCTTCACTGGTAGTACCTTCACCCTTTTCATTTTTGATACTGATAATTTTTTTATTAAATTAGCCAGTGATCTATCTATTTTAATGTTCTGCTTTTCATAAAATCAGCTCTTAATTTTATCAATTGTAATTTTTTTCTTTCAATTTTATCAATAAGTCCTTTGATTCTCTGAATTTCTAAATAAGTGTTTAATTGAGGATTTTTAATCTGTTCTTTTTTTTAGATTTGCTGTTGTTGTGGTTGTTGTGTGAACAATTCATTTATATATGTTTTCTTTATTTTATTGATGTAAGCATTTAGAGATATAAAATTTCCCCTAAGTATTGATTTTGCTGTGTCCCAAAAATTTTGGCACATTTTCTCATTTTTATCACTCTCTTTAGTGAAATTATTGGTTGTTTATATGTGTTCTTTGACCCACTCATTTTTTGGAATCAGATTTCTTTTATTGTCCAATTAATTTTTAATCTATGATTTCATAACCTTTTATTGAATGTAATTTTATTGCATTATAATGTGGAAAGGATGTATTTAATATTTCTGTTGTTCTGTATCTGATTGTAAGGTTTTTATGGCCTTACATGGTCAATTTTTGTGAAGGTGCCATGTATAGGTGAGAAAAAGATATATTTCAGTCTATTCTGATTCAGTTTTCTCTAGTGGTATATCATATCTAACTTTTCTAAGATTTTATTCATCTCCTTACCTTTTTTTCTTATTTATTTTATGCTTAGATTTTTCTAGCTCTGAGAGGGGAAAGTTGAGGTCCATCACTAGAATAGTTTTACTGTCTATTTCCTCCTATGATTCATTCAACTTTTCCTTTAAGAATCTAGGATATTTAAGGTATTTAGGATAGAATTTATACCATTAGGTGTATACATGTTTAGTATCGATATTACTTCATTACCTATGTTTCTTTTTAGCAAAATACATTCTCTCCATTTATCTCTTTAGCTAGGTTTATTTTTGCTTTTTTGTTGTCTGAGATGCTGATTGCTATCCCAGCCTTTTTTACATGCCCTGAAGCATAATTGATTCTGTTCCAGCTACTTATTTTAACTGTCTCTCTGTTTTCAAGTGTGTTTCTTGTAAAAAACATATTGTTGGATTCTATTTTCTAATCCATTCTCCTATCCACTTCTGTTTTATGAGTGAGTTCATCCCATTCATATCCACAGTTATGATTACTAACTGTGCATTTCGCTCCATCCTATTACCTGTTGCTTTCCTTTTTTCTCTTTTAAACCTGTCTCTCAAGTTTCTTTTGCTTCTTAGGTCTGCCTTCTTTTATCAGCACTTTCTTTTATCAATCTTTTATCAAAGGGAAGATTGATAAAAGAAAGTGCTGATAATATATATATATACACATGCACATATATACACATGTATACATACATAATGCATATAAACACAGACATATCTGTGTTTATGTGCATTATACATGGGTATGTGTGTATATACTTTCCTCTAAGCCAATTTAAATGAGAGTAAAGTTCAATCATCACCTACCCATTTACCATTTCCCCCTACCTGTAAAAGCTCTTCCTCATGCACCTTTTATACATGAAAAAATTTTCCCCATTCTTAATCTCCTTTCCTCCTTCTTCCATAGCATCCTTTTCTTGTCCATTTTTGTACATTATCCCAACATAATTAATTCACTTCTATATTTTCCTTCTTTGTGGAATCTATATAATCTAGTAATATGTCCTAATAATTATAAAGTTATTAGAAATTACTTGTATCATCTTCCTATATAGAAATGTAAACAGTTTAATCTTATTGAATTCCTTATTTCTCTTTCATGTTTACCTTTTTATTTTTTAAAATATATTTATTTATTTATTTTTAATTCATGGGATAAAACAAGCATTTCTATAAAATAATATTATAAAAAGATGATTGCTAATGAAACTGCAAATCTGTTATGTACAACTTGCTAATCCTTTTAAATATGTAATAAAGTTATGATGTAAATTTATTTTTTTAAATTTTTCCCCTTTTTTCTTCCCCTCATTTTAGAAATGGCTACCATTACACACACACACACACACACACACACACATTATATTTACATATATAGTGTGTGTATGTGTGCATGTATGTGTAATTATTCTTTACATACTTCTATTTGTTAGTTCTTTCATTGGATGCAGATACTTTTTTTTTTCTCTTCTTGAGTATTGTATTTGAACATCATATTTTCTGTATAGCTCTGGTCCTTTCATTAGGAATGCTTGAAATTATTTGAATGCCTTTATTTCATTAAACATTCTTTTTTTCCCTTCAAGAATTATATTGAGTTTTGCGGGGTAGATTATTCTTGGTTACAATCTCAGCTCTTTTGCCTCCTATAACATCATATTCCAAGCTCTCCATGCCATTAAGGTAGAAGCTAATAAATCTTGAGTGATTTTGGGGCTTCATGATATTTGAATGGTTTCTTTCTGGCTGCTTGAAGAATTTTCTCTTTGATCTGGGAGCTCTAGAATTTGACTGTAACATTCCTAGGGGTTTTCATTTTTGGATCTCTTTCAAGTGAAGATTGGTGGATTTATTTTTTCAATTTTTACTTTACTTTTTGATTTAGTTTAAATTTTGATTTTTTTTGTTCAGTTTTAGTTTATTTAAAATATCAGGGCACTTTCTCCTGATAATTTCTTGAAATATTACATCTAAGCTCTTTCCTCAATCATAGCTTTCAGACAGTCCAATAATTATTAAGTTATCTCTCCTTAATTTGTTTTTCAGGTCAATTGTTTTTCCAAAGAGATATTTCATATTTTCTTCTTTTTTCCATTCTTTTGACTTTGTTTTGTTTCTTGATATCTCCTGGAGTCATTAACTTCCACTTATGCAATTCTAACTCTTAAGGAATTATTTTCTTCAGTGAGCTTTTAACCACTTTTTTCATTTGGTCAATTCTGTTTATTTTTTTAGGTGTTGTTTTCTTCAGTATTATTTCATGCCTTTTTAAAATCAAGTTGTTAATTTTCTTTTCATAATTTTCTCTTTTCAATCTCATTTTTAAGCTAACTTCTCTTCCAGTCTTATTTGATTTTTTTTAATTCTTTTTATTTTTAACTTGTGTTTTTAAAACTTTAGGTTACAAATTTTCTTCCTTCCTCCCTCCCCAACCACCCTCATTGAAAAGACATGCTTCTCGATACAGGTTATAGATGTGTAGTCATGCAAAACATTTCCATAGTAGTCCTGTTGTGAAAAACTAAGTATATTTTCCTTCATCCTATCCTACCCCCCCATTTACTCTAGTCTCTCTTTTGACCCTGTCCCTCCTCAGAAGTGTTTGCTTTTGATTATCCCCTCCCTCAATCTGCCCTCCCCTCTATCAACCCCCTGCTTTCTTGTCCCCTTCCCCTTTATTTTCCTATAGGGTAAGATAGATTTCCATACCCCATTGTGTGTTATTCCCTCCTTAAGCCAAATCTTATAAGAATAAGATTCACTCATTACCTCTCACCTTCTCCCACTTTCCCTCCACTGTAAGTCTTTTCTTGTCTGTTTCATGTGAGATATTTTACCTCATTCTACTCCCTTTCTCCTTCTCCCAATATAATCTTCTCCTACCCCTTAATTTTATTTTCCATATATCACCCCTTCATCTTCAACTCACCCTGTGTCTTCTATCTATCTATCTATACAAACATATAATTTTTTTCCCTCCCACTACCCTAATGTAGACAAAGGACTCATGAGTTACAAATATCATCTTTCCCTGCAGGAATGTAAACAGTTTAACCTTAATAAGTCTCTTATGATTTCTCTTTCCTGTTTACCTCTTCCATGTTTCACTTGAGTCTTGTATTTGAAGGTCAAATTTTCTATTCAGCTCTGGTCTTTTCCACAGGAATGCTTGAAAGTCCTGTATTTCATTGAATTGCCATTTTTTACCCTGAAGGATTATACTCAGTTTTGCTGGGTAGGTGATTCTTGGTTGTAGTTCTAATTCCTTTGCCCTCTGGAATATCATACTCCATGACCTCCAGACCCTTAATGTAGAAACTGCTAAATCTTGTGTTATCCTGATTGTGCCTCCACAATACTTGAATTGTTTCCTTCTGGCTGCTTGCAATATCTTCTCCTTGACCTGGGAATTCTGGAATTTGGCTACAACATTCCTAGGAGTTTTCCTTTGGGGTTCTCTTTCAGGAAGTGATAGGTGGATTCTTTCAATTTCTATTTTGCCCTCTGGTTCTAAAATATCAGGGCAGTTTTCCTTGATAATTTCTTGAAAGATAATGTCTAGGCTCTTTTTTTGATCATGGTTTTCAGATAGTCCAATAATTTTTAAATAATCTCTCCTGGATCTATTTTCCAGGTCATTTCTTTTTCCAGTGAGATATTTCACATTCTCTTCTATTTTTTCATTCCTTTTGGTTAGTGTTACAGTGCCTTGATTTCTCAAATTGTCCCTATCTTCCAATTTCTCCATTCTAATATTTAAGAAAGTATTTTCTTCAATAAGCTTTTCGACTTCTTTTTCCATTTGGCTAATTTTGCTTTTAAGGGCATTCTTCTCCTCATTGACTTTTTGGACCTCTTTTGCCATTTGGGTTAGGCTATTTTTTAAGGTGTTATTTTCTTCAGTATTTTTTTGGGTAGCCTTTATCATCCATCTCAGTTTTTCCTCTACTTCTCTTACTTGCTTCTCAAAATCCTTTTTGAGTTCTTCCAAGGTCTGGGACCAATTCATATTTTTCTTGGAGGCTTTGGATGTAGGAGCTTTGGCTTCATTGTCTTCTTCTGGTTGTATATTTTGATCTTCTTTGTAATCAAAGTAAGATAATATAGTCTGACTCTTTTTGTGCTGCTTGCTCATGATCCCAGCCAATTACTTGAGTTTTAAACTCTTTGTTTAGGTAGGAGTCTGTTTCTAGTATGGAGAATGTACTGTCCCAAGCTTCAAGGGTTTTGTGCAGCTGTTTTCAGAAATACTTCTAGGCACCTGTAAATTTTCAGTTCTTCCAAGGTGGTATGATCAAGGGTGAGGTGTTTAGTACTTTCCTGGCCTGTGCTCTGGTCTATGAGCACTCTTTTCTTTCTTGGAACTGTGAGGTGGGTTTCTTCTCCACAACCACTACAAGCTCCACCACTCCAGCACTCCTCCTCGCCCCAGGACTGTCACCCAGAACTGTGACCCAGATCCAAGCACGGGCAAAGCAAGAGAATCCTGCACCAGTACAGAGATTTCTGCAATCCCCCTCTGATCAGACATTTAATTCCCCCTCAGTCTGTGAGCCAGAAGCTCAGAAGGCAGCTGCTGCCCTGCCGAGATCGGGGACTGGAGCTGAGACCACCGGCTTTTCTCTCTCCCCGCTGACATACACTTTTCCCACTGACTTTCCAAGCTGTCTTTGGTGTTCATGGGTTGAGAAGTCTGGAAACCACCACAGCTGCCCATGATTCAGTCCTTTGATGCCTGCTTCAGGGTCACTGTGGCCTGCGCACCCACGCCCAATTGCGTTCCTCTCCCAGCCTGGCATAATATACCTTTCTTATCAACCATCCAAGCTGTCTTTGGCTGGAAATTTGTTTCACTCTGTCTTTTTGTGGGTTCTGCTGCTCTAGAATTTGTTTAGAGCCATTTTTATAGGTATTTGGAGGGGTTTGGTGGAGCACTCAAGCAAGTCACTGCTTTTATCCCTCCTAGCTTGGCTCTGCCCCCCCCCCCAGTCTTATTTGATTTTGAAACTCATTTTTTTAACTCTTCCAGGAAACCTTGTTGGATTGTGTCTAATTCACATTTTTTCTTTGAGGCTTTGCTTGTAGCTGTTTTGACTTCATTGCTATTCGATTTGGTATCTTGATCTTCCTTATCACTTTTGTGATCTGGTTTGATTTTGTTGTTTACTCATTTTCCCACCCTATTCCATAATTTTGAATTTTATGTTAAAGTTGGACTGTACTCCCAACACAGGAGGTTAGGGAGGGAAATGGTATTAAGCTTCATGCTTTTCTTTACTGCTATTTTCAGAACCAGTTCTGGGGATTTGGAAGTTTTCTGAGGGTTTTGCAGTTTTTTATGCTTTTTATGGTGGTGTGATCTGAGGAGAGGTGTGATTACTGTTCTCTTGGTCTCCACTCTGGTCCTTAACAGGAAGGACCCTTAATTTTTTGGAAGCAGAAGTGATATTGTTCCTCAGGGTCCCTGATCTTTTGTCGCTAAAGTTCCCTCTTGATTGACAATGCTCCTTTACTTTCTTGAACTACTAGCCAGAAGTGGGTATAAGCAATGCAGTTGCCAAATAGTACCAAGTCTCTTTCTAACCAATTGCCAGACCCCTCTACCATGTCTGACTTTAGTGTTTTTATAGATGCTGTTACTTCTGTTGCCACCACATATTCCCAAGATGGATGTTTTATCTACATGAGTTCTAAGTCAGGTTTTACCCATGTGTTACAGATCTCTCTTTTAGATCTCCTAAGTTATCCGGGACTAGAAGAGTGTCTCACCTTGACCTTTAGTTGGCTCTGTCATTTTAGGATTGTATTTGAGGCATTATTTTAAACTTTTTTAGAGTGGAATGTTGGAAGTGCTCAGCTGAGTGTTTCTGCTATTCTACCACCTTAGCCCTGCCCCCACCTTTGTCAATTCCAGATGTATAAGAACTCATGGTGAAAATTTAACAATTTAACAATCAGTCAGAACAATTGGTTCTCATTAGTCAGTCAGTCAGCAAGCTGACTACTGCTCATCCTTGATTCCATAGTTTAAAATTATAAATAGTGATATAAATAAAGAAAATTGTTAATTCAATAATACTAGGAAGGTCCCATTTGAGATCTACTAAACAAATATCTTTATTTATGGAAATGATAAAAGTGCTATCATTTGAAACTATTCAAACTGGACTGTAGCAAATACACTGTGGGGACGTTCTGAGTTAGTAGGAGATTCAATAAATGACCTAATAGATTTTCATGGTGCTCTGATTGAACATTGTGTATCTTGGCTGTCAGAACCGAAGGCCACATAAGCTTCCTCAAATCCTATATTCTCTTGGAGGTTCATATAATTTCCCTGCTTTTATACACTCAATAAATTAGAGAATCACTAAAGCTTTCAGCAAAATGGAAACCTCTACTGTTTACTGTTGTGCTTGGGTCATTACTACAGGTTACTGCTATTTTTACTAAAATACTTTGATGACTGGCAAAAACCAACTCTGAACTGTATTTTAATTTTTGAATAGTAACTGAGCAGTGAGTCCAATAGAGCCAAAAATGTAATTGCAAGGAAAACATATTCCCAGCATTATGCTTAAATTATAAAAATAATAAATTCTGGAAAAACTAAATGTTTTACAACATTTGGATTGCCATGCCTGTCTATATTATTAGAGAATTAGATTTTAAAATTACTATTGTAAAGAAAGTGCCTGGTGTTAATAGTTTGTTTAATACGAAATATTTCTTGGATAAGCTCCAGTTAAAACTTAATTCTGGGCCTATGTATCTGCATGTGTAATGTGAAATGTTGAAATGAGGCAATAATCAGCTACTTCTAAAAACACAGACACATTGTCTTTAGTTGCCTGGATTTTTTAGAGAAACTTTTTTTTTATAATTTTTCTCTCTATCTTTAATTATCTGGGTAATTAAAGTTGGGTTAAAATTATGTTTTGAATTGCTTGCTTAGGAACAATTTTAGAAGTCAAAGAAAAAGGAAAGGAGTGGAGGGGCTTTAAATTTTTGTAAATGTCTGAAATCTATTAAGTATTTTGCTAGTCTCATTAGAGCATTGATTATTGTCTGATTTTACACATCCCTAATTAACTTAGTATTTCAATCACAATAGTACCTATTTTGAACATCTTTCTCTCTCTTCAAAAATCCTATAGTTTCCCTTGTCCCACTCTTTGAATGAGAATTTTGCCTTATATTTTTAAATAATATCTTGTTTTGGGGGGAGCTAGGTGGTGTAGTGGATAGAGCACTGGCCCTGGAGTCAGAAGGACCTGAGTTTAAATCCAACCTCAGACCACACACTTGACACTTACTAGTTGTATGACTCTGGGCAAGTCACTTAAACCCAATTGCCAAAAAATAAACACTATCTTTTCCCCCAATTATATGTAAAGAAAATTTTTAAACATTCACTTTTTTTAAAATTCTGAGGTCCAAACAATCTCCCTCCTTATTCCCTGATACTCTAATCAGTTTGATATAGGTTATATATGTGCTTTGCAAAACATATTTTCATATTAGTTATGTTGTGAAAGAAGGCACAGACAAAAAAGAACCCAATACACACACACACACACACACACACACACACAGAAAGAGCAAGACAGAGAAAGTGAAAAATAGTATGCTTTGATCTGCATTCAGACTTTGCCTCGTATTCAATAAAAATTGAGGACCTTCACTGAAACCTAAATCTTCTGCCCTAGATTTTCATATCCAAATGTCTTCTACTGTTATCTCCTCCTTCATCCCTTCTCCCATAATGAATTGACCTTTATCCTTGTTAAGGCAAACCCTTCTATTTGCTCATGACTCCATTCCATTCTCTCTCCTCTAACAGATTGTCCCCAATTTCACTCCCATTCTCTCACTTATCTTCAGTCTATCCCTGTCTCCTGCTTCCCAAATGCTTACAAGTATGCCCCTGCCTCGTCCATTCTCCTCCTAAAAAAAGTCATTTGATCCATCTATTCTTACTAGATAGCACCCCATATCTCTTCTCCCTTTTGTGCATAAATTTCTTTAGAATGCTATTTGCAATAGATATTTACAATACTTCTTTTCTTAACTCTTTTTTTCCTTTACTCTTCTTTTTTTCTTAACAATTTTCTCACTCATTTCTTGACTCCTTACAACCTTGCTGCCAAATTCATTCAAATGAAACTATAAACTTACTTTGACACTATTGTTCATCTTTTTCTTTTTGTTACTCCCTTTTCTCTAGGTTTTCATGATATTATACTCTTAGACACCTTTCCTGAATCATCAATCAGGTCATCTTTTCTAAGTGTGGGTTTTCCACAGGGCTTTGACTTCTCCTCTCTTCTCTTCTGTTCTCTTCTTTTCTCTTCTCTTTTCTTCTTCCTCTAGACTATTTCACATAGTGATCTTGTGAACTCTCATGACTTCAATTATCATTTCTGTTCTGCTTATTCTCAAATCTACTTATCCAGTCCTAATCTCTCTGCTCACTTCCATATTCCCAATTTTAGCTGCCTATTAGACATCACAAACTAAATGTCCCATAGACATTTTAACCCAACATGTCCAAAACTTATTATCTTTTCTTCAAAAATTCTTCCTTCCTCTTAACATCACTCTTATTTTTAAGGGTAACACCATCCTTCCAGTCACCCAGGCTCACATCCTGGTGTTATGCTTCACTTCAAACCCTCATAAGCTTTCCAGGGCTACTCATCCACCTTTGGTGTCCACCTCTCACCTAGCTCTCACCTGTTGCTCCAAAAAGCTGTAGCAAGTGCAGCATCCACACCTCAATGAAACTGTCTCAGCAGACAGGCTAAACCAGGTTGTGGATAACTGACAGGCTTTAAGCCTATTGGTGAGTTAGGGGTGTATCCACATCAAGCATAAGAGGACTTCCTATGGCAGAATGGGTGGATGAGAATAATTTTTTCTAACAACCATGAAGGCAACTAACACAGGTGCTGTAGAGCCCTTGAGCTTGATCAGACATAAAAGAAGTCAAAGTCATCCATTGTGTCCTGGGCCAACTCCAGTCATGTTGACTTTTTTCTTTCCACTGAATTTTGATGACTCTAAAAGAGCAAGTGAGGTAGAAGGCTGCAACTTTGCCTCATTTAAATCCAATTCATTCAAAGTCAGGACTACCCCATGATATCTTTGGTCCTCTTTGATGAAAGTTAAGTCCTGTAAGTTCTACTTTTGTAATATATGTCTTATTCACCCCTTTTTGTCCTCTGACACTGCCATCAACTTGTTGCAGGCCCTTATCTCCTCAAATCTGAACTAGTATAATAGACTGCTGGTAGGTCTGCTCTAAAAGTCTCTCCTCAATCCAGTATATTCCACTAGGTTGTCCAAGTGATTTTCTATGTCACCCCCTCTACCTCATAGAGCTTCCCTACAACCTCCAAGAAAAATATAATAAAATACTCTGGCATTCAAATTCCTTTATACTCTAACCCCCTCCATCTTGCAGTCTTCTTTTCTGAATATTTCCAATCATATAATTTTTGATCCAGTGATACTGGCCTCCTTGCTTTTCCTTGAATAAGATATTCCATGTCTTATACCTTGACATGGCATTTTAACTATCTTCCCCATACTTGGAATGCTCTCCCTCCTCATCACTATCTACTGGCTTCTCTGAATTCATACTAAAATCTACTAAAGTCCCACCTTCTTTAGGAAACATTTCCCACCCTCTCTTAATTCTAGTGCCTTCCCTCTATTGATTATTTAAACTTTATCCTGTATATATCATTCTTATACATAGTTCTTTGTATACTGTCTCCCCACCCTGATGAGACCATGAGCTCATTGACAGCAGAAACTCTCTCCATCCTTTGTAATCCTAGCACCTCATACCATGCCTGGCTCATAGTAAACATTTAATAAATGTTTATTAGGTGACTGACTCTTCACATTAGCATATATAAACTCAATAGTTTAAAAGGCAGCAAGATAGTCCAGTGGACAGAGTACTGGACCTGGGGTCAGGAGGACTCATCTCCTTAAATTCAAATCTGGCCTCAGACACTTACTAGCCATATCAACCTGGGCAAGTCATTTAACTTTCTTTGTCTCAGTTTCCTCATCTGTAAAATGATCTGGAGAGGGAAACAACAAACCAATCCAGTATCTTTCCCATATGGGATCACAAACTGAAATGACTGAACAACAAAATGTTGACAAATATTGCATATTTGCAGTAACTCAAAAGAAATGTGAAATATGCAAATTTAGAGACATCTTCACCCCCAAATGTTCATATTGATTATTTATGCCTGAACTGTAGTAGAGCCTTCCAAGATCATATTGGTGTGATCTGCCATAGTCAGACACACTGTACCTTAACTGACATAGCAATGTCATTTTGTTCTCTTTGAGTACAAAGGACAGTAACCAGTGTCCAATACATTATAAAATTACAGATATGTTAATGCTCACGGTTGGGTAGGGAGAGAGTTAGTTTTTAGGGTAGAAAAATTATGGAACTAAAACCTTTTTTTATATTTCATATTATTTTTTAATTTTTTGGCTAGGCAATGGGGTTAAGTGAATTGCCCAGGGTCACGCAGCTAGTGTTATGTGTCTGAGGTCGAATTTGAACTCAGGTCCTTCTGAATTAAGGGCCAGTGCTCTATCCACTGTGCCACCTAGTTGCCCCTAATATCTATTTTTAATGCTTTTTTGTTGCATTGTTTCATTTGCTATTAACATATACACATAATAAATGCAAGTATATCAGCCAGGACAGTAAAAGACTTTGACACTGTCATCTTTTAATTTTAAAGCGAAACAGGCTTTACAGACTTGCTTCCATAAAGATTTTATATGGTTTCTTTGGCACCATCCCCTGAAAGGATCCCTATAAGGATTAGGCAACAGTCCCCAGAAATTTCTAGTCCTAAGTCAGACTAGACTGTTGTCTAGTCTGTGTAGTCTAGTTGTATAGTTGACTGTTCAGCAGACTGTGATTTAGTCCCAGATGAAGAAAGTTTCAAGAAAAGAATAACACTAAGTTCTAAGTCAGGTGTGTGGCTTTTATTTGTTGGTCCCCTTATCTTTGTGATGGTTTATAGCTTGCGGTCCTGATCAAACACCTTTCAGTCTGACCTTATTAGGGAGAGGCTTTCCATTTATTTCACCCAAGCAGATGGGAGTTAAAATAATAATCATTTACCCCTAAAGTGATAAAAAAGCTAGTAGCAAAGAGGTTTAGCTATTATAATAAACATATCTGAAGTACTCAGGAGTGACCAACTGAACAGTATCCAGCAGAGACATGTCCAACTTGAAGCAGAAATGCAATACTAAGCAAAGAGAAACAAAACCAAAACAAAATGACACTAACAGGAGAAGATATCAACAACCTTCTAGCATTCAAAACATGAATTGATTGCCCTGGACATGTATGTCCTCTGTGCCTCTTCATATCCCTTCATTACAATTATTCCCTATATTTTTCATCTGAAGTCCCTGATCACAAATGTTCTTGTGTGTCTGTCTGTGTGTATTGTGCACATGTGTATACCCTCCCAGATCTCTCATGTGGAAACTTATGGAATAGTATGAGCTATAAACACAATGGAGGAATATTCCCAGCACTGTATTTGCTATGCCATTTAATTACATTTGTTTTTATACTAATGCATCCTTTTTCTTCTAAAAGAAATCACATCTATATAGGATTGTGAGTTGTGATTTTAAGTGGGTACTGATACACAGAAAAATTCAAACAATGGCTATGATAGTTACTTTTCTACCCTATGGAAATCACTAAGGCACCTAGATTTAAATCTTCATCCAAAATAAAAGATCAGGTACTACTGATTCAAGATTCAAGAATTACAAGAACTCGAGAAACAAGCTTGAGAGTGCTTAACTCTTGGGTAGTCTTTATTTCCTTTGAACTTGGTATGATCTAAGATAGGGTCAAATAATATTACTCCATATTGGTAGCTATTTTTTTTCAGCCTTTGCATAGTTTAAGTCAGCACCCTTGAGTATGCTTCCAAGTAGATGACTATCAAGGAATAAGGAAATAAAACAGTTGCTTTACTCTGAAGCTTTTCTTTGGGACCAGTTCTCTCCTACATGTAATGTAGATACTTCATTACTGCTGTCTTCTACCTCAACACCTTCCACACACACACATATACACCCTTTATCTGTTAGGCAAATATAAATTCCAATGAAAACTTGAATTTTAGGGGCTTTATATTCACAAAAAGTTATAAGATTTGTATTCGCTTTGATACAGAACACTTTTACCACAAAAATTCTAAAAACCTCTCTTAACACACTTACACATATATACATGTACAACACAGATACACCCCAAATGATGGAATACATGACTTCTTAGTTAAGTGAAAATTTAAATAAAAGTTAAAATTAATTTTGCCTTTCACTGTAATAATAGTTTCATTTTCAAAAACTTATTTTGAAATAGTGTCTCATTTTTTCACAATCTAACTTATAAGCAGAGTTGAATGGAATGCATAAAAGTCCTTTTTAAAAAAATTAAACCTTTTTAAACCTAGAATTCTGATATTTTTTCCCCTCTCTTGTCCTCTCTCACCTTGGCTCTCTCTCCCTTTCCAGACTATCCCAGACCTGGCTCTGAATGGGACTGCTCAATTTTCATCATTTGTCCCAGCCAGTGGAATTTTCCCTATGATGCTCCACTCCTCCCTTGGCTGGGGCACACTAGTTTCATTTTCACTACATGCACAGCCATTCCCCAGCTTCCATGGAAACATTTTTCCAGACATTCCTTTAGGATCAGTGCCACTTCCACAATTGGCAAGCAGATCCCTATACTCTTTTCTATGCCCTAAATGCTCCCAAATCTGCCTTTTGCCATCTTCACAATCATAGCAAAAAGTACTCTTAATAGTAGCAGTCATAAATATGATATCATACAGATTATATGTAAAACATATATGGTAGCATGATAAATATAATAAAACCACCAAGAAAGATGATGAGTAAGAACAAAGAGAGAAAACAAAAGGCCCTTCTTGAGCAGCAGCTTTTTGAATTGTCAACAAAATATTTGACAACGAAGCATCACTCAAATTTCTGAGTCATATGATTTGTTTATAAAAATAGTGGGGTTTATGATGACAATTAAGGACCAGAACATAGCCACCAAGGGTTATCTTTAAGGAGCCTGGACTTAGTGATCAATGCAGATTATATAAGGAAATGTTAGGAACTATTCAACATATCACTACAGGCTATATATACATAGTGCCTGCCAAATATCTAACATGATATATTAAGTGGTTAAAATTATATGCCAAAAAGTCACTGTATTTTGTGTCCTGACATGACAAATCCTCAGACTATATATGCAAACTTCAAAATCTCATAAAGCATTAAAAAGAAGAAGTGCACCTGAATTGGGCCATCATTATAGATGAAACTGTTTCCCACAATTACCCAAATATGTATTCCATAAAAACATTTTAGCAAAATTCCATATAATGCTAATAATCTCCAAGCTACATGGAACAAAAATTTTTCAAAATATGGGACCAAGCATAAGAGATCAAAATTTGTGTGAACAAGATGATGTAAATCTAATCCCTATCATCCTATTAGCTACTGGAAATGTAATGAGGATGCTTTTAAAGAAGATGAACTTACCCACTAACAGCACTTTTTCTCAACTACAAAAAAAATACCATTTCATCCACTTGTGTAATACACAATAGAACATTAAATAGAAAAATAATGATAGTAGAATAGTTATGTGGTGGTACTTGGTAGTATTTGGTAGATTTTGGTAGAACTTGCTATAAGGCCATTTTTAGCTAAACATCATCAACAAGATGAAAAGAAGATTTATTATTTTTAATGTAATTATTAAATTTACATATAAATGATAATAACAATGTATAATGAGGAAAAAGCTGGAAGCTCTGAGATCGAATAGAGCCAATGGATGAAAATGATTCTTTTACCTTAGTCATCTACAAGGGAGACATATTGAGTAGAAAGCTATCAAGGAGAAAATAGTGATTCTGTATATCAATGGAATCATAGGCAAATGGAAATCAAAGTTTAATGGCAATCAAAAATTCAGATGGTACTTTTGCAATACTAGTTGTAATGTATACATTTATAAAAGTAAAATGAATGACAGGATTAAGAAATTATCCTGAAGATTTTTCTATTGAGTTTCTGGATATTAAATACAACTTTTCTGGTCTTTCTTTTTATGTTTTCTCCTATTCTGTTTTCATTCCTCTCCTTTATCTTCCACCTTTCTTTTTCCATCTCTACTATTTTTACTCTTTTCCTCTCCTCCTCACTATCCCTATTTTTTTTTCTTTTCATCTTTCTTCTCTTTTCTTTTAATCGTTGTCCCTTCCCTTACTCCTATTATTGTTCTTGGTCCTCCTTTTATTTCCTCTTTTTTCTAGTCTTCCTCCTTTCTCTTTTCTTCATTCTCAGAATCAAAATCACAGAACTTTTGAGTTAGAAGAGACTTCATCAGCCTTTTAATTCAATCTGTATCCAATAAAAGAGTAGCATATGTGATGATTTCTTGAAGATGAGACAGATAAGTGAGATGATTGACAGAGAAGTCTGCTGGGAATCAGGAATACCTGAATTCAAATCCTTCCTTAAATGCTAACTTTGTGATCATGTACATCATTTACCCTCTTTCAGCCTCAGCTCCCTTGTATGAAAGTTATGGGTTTGGACTTGGTGGCATCTGAGGTCTTTATCAACTTTAAATACTTGATATTTGATCCTTTGAACCCCAGTGAGAGGAAACACACTATTTCATGGAGCACCTTATCACACTCTTCATAACTCTAATCATTAAAAAAATTCCCTTACATTGAGGTTATTTTTATTTTTATTTTATAACTTATGGCTATTATTCCTGGTTCTCCCATCTGTCAAATAAAACAAACCTAATCCCTCTTCTCCATGACAGCTTTTCAAATAACCAGTGACAAGTATCTTGCCACCCTCTCATCCCATCTGAATCTTTTCTTCTCCAGACAAGACATTTTCTATTCCAAGCAATCAACATGTGCCATCGACTCAAGAAACTGAACCATACTTGTTTTTTTTCTCTCTTCTTTTCCTCCTATTTCCTCTCTCCTTCCTTTTTTTCTTTTCTTTCTTGAAGTCTATATATGGAGATGATTGTATCTGAATAACATCTTAAGGATAGTTTTTAAACAAATATTAGTTCCCAATTAAAGGTAATTCCCTTTTCTTTTCCATAATGGTGATGCAGCATTTCCCAATGTATGCCATTATACCAACCAAAGTGATATATACATAAGAAAATGTAACATGACCCTTAACTGTTGGGAAGTTATAGCAGCAGACAAGATGTCCATCTCTGAGCCAAACTATAGTTTACCATGTTGTGAAAAGAAGCTAAACCACAAAATCTGGAAGAGAAAACATTAAAAGACCAGCAACAGTTATTAAATCCAGAATCATCCAACATTAATTATTATCAATCATACATACATGCTTCACTAGCAGCAGGATTTTCAGGCGTGAATGGTGGGCTGTATCAGCAGTTGGAAATCCTCTGTAGGAACATAATGGTAGATTTTTCAGGTGAGTCCATTTAAACTTCACCTACTTTGTTTATATGCAATGTAGGATACCACTGTCTTCTCTCTTATACCACTTAGTTCTGTCTCAGATATGCTCATGCTGCTTCTTTTGTTTATTTGTTTTCTGGAAGCAATTGAGGTAAAATGATTTTTGGGGGGGTCACACAGCTAATAAGTGTCTGAAACCAGATTTGAATTCAGGTCCTCCTGACTCCAGGGCCAATGTGCTATCCACTGCACAACCTAGCTGCCCCATCATGATGCTTTTTGAATAGAAAAAAATAAAGTTTTTCTGTGCTCCATTAGCCTGTGTTGTTTTGAGGGTAATTCATATATAATGGAAGCTGAGCCTACTCATTGACTAAAGCTTATTTAATTCTTTGTGCTCTGTCCTAATAAAGTTTCATCCTTAATGCTTGATCCAATTTAATAATTCATTTTTTTTGGAATTACTTTTTTCAAAAGAGTAATGTCTGAAATTACTCCTGTGAGGTATTCAAATCATCCTTAGAAAATGAGATCATGTAATTTGCTAAAAATTCCACTTCACTGTTTTTGAAAGGTGGTACCTTGTGTGGTAGACTTACTTGGCTTTAGTAAAAGATTATTACTCATTTTGTAAATATATGTCTATATAATAGGGATGTGAAAGGGTCATGCTCTGCTAGAATATATCTTTCAAATTCAGGCTTTTGAACAAATAACTGAATAATTACTCAGCCACATATGGATATCATGCTGGAGTCACAGGAGGTAGTTGATCATGCAGGGTGGGATGCAAGCCAACACCAGAGTCAAGTCATGTCTAGAAATGAAAGGTAGGAAACAGTTAAGAGAACATTCTGGATCCAAAAATTACATGGAAATCAGGCATCAAGACATACAGACATGTAGTCCTGATTTGGACTACTCAACCTGTCTGGGTCAAACAAATGCAAAATGCAAAGCATTTAGCCTCTGACACAGACACAAGAAATAGGATAGAGAATGGTTGAGAAGACATTTTCAAGGAGGTAGCTGTGATTTTTATGTTGACAGAGAGCAACCATGGGCCAGCTTTTTGATGTTATCTGTGCTCTCTTGAGGACAGAGGTCTTCTTCTGGCAGCTTGCAGCACTACCAATAAAAAATACTTTCCCAGAGATTCTTTCAGCATAAAGGAACACAATTATATTCAGTTTGATGCAAGAAACATTTATTAAATATGTGCTATGTGTAAGGCCTTATCCTGGGTGCCAAGAATACAAAGACAAAAAGAAAGCAATTCTTGTTCGTGAAAAGTTTATATTCTACTCTCCAAACAAAATTATACAGGAAAAAAAATCCATTTTAATTTCCCCCAAATTGATTTCATCTAATTCTCTTGCTCTCAACCCTTTCTAAAACACAAGGCTCTACTACCATGGTATACTTGTTGTTTGCCCCTTGTTTTCAAAGAGGCCCAATGGCATCATGGGTGATGTCTTGACTTATTTTTGGTTGAAGTTAAGTGAGGCAGAATCATCCTCCCTTCCTGAGTCATCAAAGTCCAGTGGCAGGACAAAAGTCAAGATGGCTGGTGATGGCCCAGGATGCAGTGGGTGATGTTGGCATCTTTGGTAGCTGACCAAGCTTGAAGTGCTCCACAGTGCCTGCATCAGCCACCTTCATGACTATTGGAACAAATTGTTCTCATCCACCCATTCTACCATGGGTAGTCTTCACATGTTTGGTATAGACATTTCCCATAACTCACCACCAGATTTGAGGCCTATTGGTCACCCTCAACCTGGTTTAGCTTGTTTGCTGAGATGTTTGTTCATTTGTTTATTTTTTAAACTGAGGTATGTCTGTTATGCTTACTACTGGCGAGAGTTGAGTGAACAAATCCACACCCAAGGTGGGTGAGTAGCCCTGAAAAGGGCTCACAAGCCCTCACAACAGAGGTACTGGGTTTCTTCAAACACCTTATACACCATCATGGTATACCTAAACACAAGACCTCATCCCAGTCTATTGTCTACTGGCAACCTCAGAACAATGCCCTCAGTAAAGTTATTAGCAATAGCTGCTTCCTACATTCCTTACACTGACCACCCATCTATCTTCCTGATTGGGAGGTTATTTTCAATAGTTCCTTCCATAGAGGTTATGACTACTGTTGCTGTATTTTTAAGAGGCGGTTGGATTTTATTGAGCTCTTGCCATCTGTAAGGAGGCTATTAGGACATTAACAGTTTAACTATCATTCTGGAATCTTCTTTGAATGTTATAGCTGAATAAATATTGTTTGAGAATATAGAGAAAAGACTAATAGAATTTGTTTCCTGAAAATGAGTAATTCATTGCCAAGGAGAAAGAATCTAAATATACATGAGAGAATAGCATTTTATGAGGTGAGAAAAGTGTTTTCACATTCATATTATGAAGAAAAATTATTAAGGGAATTCTTGGAGAGTAATTGTACATGCTATACAAAGAAAGCTTAATGGTGGGACTACATTTAGAGAATTTATGGTTAAATGTTACTATAATAATTGTTACTATAATAATCTTTCTCAATCCATTTCTCAATCCATTAAGCATTTATCCATTAATCTACTATAATAATCTTTCTCAATCCATTAAGGATTTATTAAGCACCTACAAGTATCAGGAGCTATGTAAAGTACTGTGGATACAAAAAGAGGCAAAAAACAGTCCTTGACCTCAAGGAACTTATATTCTAATAAGGAAGGCAACATGCAAACAAATATACACAAATTAAGCTACATAAGGATATAAGGGAGGCTACATGCAAACAAAAATTTACAAATTCAGTGATAGATAGATAGATAGGAAATAATAGAGGGAAGGCACTAGAAATAAGAGCAGTTGAGGAAGCCTTCCTGTAATAGCTGAGATCTTAGTTGGGATTTAAAGGAAGCCAGGGAATTGAGTAGGCAGAGTTGAGCAAGGAAAGTGTTCTGGGCCCAGGAATCATCCAGAGAAAACTCCTGAAGCCAAGAGAACAATGTCTTGTCTATGAAACAGCAAAAATGCCAGTGTCCCTTGATCAAAGAGTACATGTCAGGGAGTAAGCTATAAGAAGATTGAAAAAGTAAGAGGATACTAGGTTATGAAGGATTTTGAAACCCAAACAGAGAATTTTGTATTTAATCTTAGAGGTGATAGGTAGCCAGTAGAGTTTATTGAGTGACAATGGGGGGAAGTAGTTTGAGGGGAACAAGATCAGACCTGCATTTTAGGAAAATTACTTTAGTGGCTGAATAGAGGATGGGTTGGAGTAAGGAGAGACTCGAGGAAGGCAGACCCATCACCAGGATATTATAATAGTATAGTACTAAAGTGATGAGAACCTACACTGGAGTGGAGGTAGTTTCAGAAGAAAGAAGATATTTTAAACAGTTATTTATGTCTTTAATCATTTATTACAATAAATTGCACAGCCACTAATATTGATGTTTGTTTAAGTACAGGAGATCAGGAATATTGGTATACATATGCATATACACATATATATTAGGTGCACACACACATAGATTATAGATAAAGAGATAACTGTTCATGCCATAAGTTTTCTACAGTTTATTAATAAATTAGAGTGGTGGCAGAAATAATTGATTAATCAATGAAAGGTGTGTTTTAATTTTAGGCTCTTGTAAGGAAATATCAGAATGTATTCCCTAAGTATCTTCAAATTCAGAATGAAAATTAATGAAATAATGAGTTAAGTATTAGGTAGAGAGGGATGACCACCTAAGCTATATTTTTAGGTTATTGGTGTGGCTTTAAAAAAACTGAGACCTGGAAAAGACTAGCCTAAAAAGGTCAAGGTCTCCCCCTGTATCCAGGGCCATCTCCAATTGTCATGATCTACATCTTGCTACTGGACCCAGATGACTTTGGAGGAGAGAGGCTGGTGACTTTGCACAGCCCTGCCTCACTTAAATTGAATTAATTTACAAATCAGGATATCACCTTCCTGATGTCATTGGTCCTCTTTGAAAACAAAGGACAAACAACAACAACAATAAATATGCATATTTTGATAGTAACTTTAGGAAATAGAGTAATCAGGAAAAGATTCATGCAGAAGTTAGAACTATAGTTAAAACATAAAGGACATTAGGGATTCTAAGAAGTAGAGATGAGTAAGAAATTAATATTAGGCCTAGAGGAAAAAGTGAACGAAGTCTTATGGGCCCATTTTCAGAATAATATTTAAATTCATGAAGTAAAATACAAAGATCACAAAAGGAACCAAATTTATTGAAGTAAAGTTATCTATCTATCTACTATCTATCTATCTGTCTATCTATCTATCTATCTATATTTTATGTTCACAGTCCCTACCTAAGAAACATTCAAAGTCAAACAGCATCAAATTCAACAAATACATAGTAAACACATACTTTACATAGAATAATATATTAGGCAAGATGGAAGATACAAAGATTAAATGACAATAACAATTGTTATCATTCATATGGCACTCTAAGGTTTGCAAAGTGCTTTACAAATATTCTTTCTTTTGATCATCACAACGATCCTGAGAAGTAGGTGCTATTACTATTCCTATTTTGGAGGTGAGGAAACTGAGGCAGGCAGGGGTTAAGTGACTTACTTAGGGTCACACATCTAAAAAGTGTCTGAGGCTAGATTTGACCTGAGGTCTTCCTGACTCTAAGCCCAGTGCTCTATCTATTGTGCCAACTAGCTGCAACATAATTATTCAAATTCATTACCTAGTAGCATTTATGGAATTCTAGGGAAACCAGTTTTCTTGTGAGGAATCAATCAATCAATTAATGAGCATTTATCAAACACATACTATGTACCCAGCAATGTGAAAGATCCTTAGATCGCAAAGACAGAAGTTTAAGAGGCTCTGACTTCAAGAAGTCTTTACTCTCTTAGGGAGGACAACTTCTCCATTAATTTGGGAGGTAAGGCATAGGCAGTTGGGAGATCAGGAGAGTCTTCACAAAGAAGGTAGCCCTTGGACTTCTCTGAGTTCTGATCTTGTCTCTCTTACATACTCTCTGTGTGACTCTGGACAAGTTTTTCTATCACTCAAAATACTGGTCAACTCTCTTAAGATTTTCAGTTGCAGAAAAGTAAAGAATTTACATTGGTGGAGGGAGTCTCCACAGTGGGAACTCTCAAAATGAACAGAATTATGGGTTCAGGTTTCTCCATTCCCACCTCTCCCTCCCAAACAAAAGAACAATAGAAAGGCATGAATAAAATATCGCGTGAAGTTCAAGGGAGAGAAAAGCAAACTTACCAATGTGGAGAAATAAAGAATGCTTCATGAAGGAGGTAAGATTGTAGCTGGGCTTTAAAGGATAAATACAAATTCATCACTCAAGACTTTCTGAGGTGAAGAAGGGAAAGGAGGGGGCCTTATCAAATTCTAGACAATGTGGATAGGCTGAACTGAGGTCCATGAAAGTGCCATGAATAGAGAAGTTCAGTTCTTGAGATGATTAAAAAAATAAAACAGGGGGAAATGGTAAAGATGGGATAAAGGTAAGAGGAAAGGTATGTATTCATAACACAGAAATAGATTAGATGTTTCTTTTTCTCCATAACTTGCTCCTTAGACTGTTTAGATTGGGTCAGACCACACATGTAAAGTTTCATCAAAAAAAAAAACAAAAAAAGAAAAAGAAACTAGAAAGCTGTAAGTGACTAAAAACAGAGATTAGACTGGAAACTGCTTTGAAACCATAAGTATATCATTTGCTCTTGGTTATGCTACAATGCACATGCTCACACATATCACATTTTATAGTCTCTGGCTTACCAGAACTACTTATGAAGCAACATAATGATTCAAAAATAGTCTGTGGAGTTCGAGCATGTAGAAGGTCCAGCATAAATCTTTACATTCCTCTTATTAATACCTCACAAAACTCTGCTCCCCATGACTGAGCTAACAAACTCTCAGAAGTGCCTTAATTCCGTCTTATTTTCTTACTCCTAGAAAAGTGAACAGTCTCAGATAGCCATGGGTTCAGGGCACATATTATATAAATCAAGTCAATTATACAGAAAGGCCCTAACTGGGTGAAAGGAGAGAAACAGAGAGAAAGAGACAGAGGGAGAAATTTAAAGAACGATTTCCCAATAAAAACATTTATGTAGCCTTTATTTTGTTCATAAACCTTTCACATGCATTATTTCCCCTGAGCCACTCCACAATGGGAGATAGATAAGACAAGAAAACTGAGACCAAAAAGCTAAGAGACTTACCAAAAGTCTCACTGGGCATATTTGAAGGCAGAACCCTAGTTTTCTAATTCTAGATCCAATGTTTCTCCCGCTATAATTCATTGCTTCTTTGATCACATTTCAAAAATAAATTTAACATAGTTGAAACATACTACCTTTCACCTCCTGCACTCAAATCTGTCAGATTGTTCTAAAAGTAAATATTATTTAATTTTTTAAAGTACATACTTTAAAAAATATTTATAGTAAAACTCTAAAATAATTGTTCATTAGAAACATTTCATTTTTCATCTACTGATCTGCAGTAAATGGTCATATTTCCTCTTGTTTGTTAGCCATTGAATTATCACAATTTTATACAACATGTTTATGTTAAGTATATATTAGAAATGTGAGAGTCTATTCTCATGGAACAGTGGAGGAAATGCATCATGAAAATGGCATGTGATAACATTGGGTTAATAGATTGTGTTGCACCAATATTCAGGATACTTCCATCATTCATGCCACAAATAGTACTGAGATTTTTCACCCCTAATAAGATATAAATCAATGCTTTTTCTGGAGCTCTAATGAATTAGAGTGTCTTATTAGAAACTTTCACAATTTTCCTCATTCTCACCCTTTTCTTTCCCTAAGCAATGAATAGTATTCCTATGGCTACCTGCCTTATTTCCTCTCTGCAAAATCCCTATTATAGAATACATGGTTAAAAGCAATGACCCTGAAAATCACTTCTTCATTTATAGGCTTCTAAGATTCATCTGGATTTTGTTTACTGAAAACAAGCACTCAGGCTTACTAAATAAATGCAACTACATCTATATCTATATCTATATATCTATATGCATATATATCACAGAATATCAGGAAATATGTCATGATAGGAGGATTCTTCAATTGAATTGCATTGATCAAAAACAAGAACAACAATAAGAACAGTAATATACCTTTACATAGCACTTCAAATGAGTCTTGACAGTCCTAAAAGATAGAATAAGTGGCTTTGAGGTCAGGACGACAAGGGTTCAAGTATTGCCTCAGCTACATATAATTTATTTGACCATGGTAAGTCACTTAAACTCTTACTGCTTCAGGTGACTCTAAGAGGGTAATTTATAAATGGAGTGACAAAGGCATCACTGAAGGGAGTTTCCACATGGGGGTTTCTTCATATCAATAAAATCATAGATTCTCAAGTCCTCCTCCCACCAAAAAAAAGAAGTCCTTTAGAAGACTTTTATAATCCCACTAATTTATTAGATAGTCTAAACCCTTAAATGCTGTTAACAATAAAAATATCTGTAGAAACCAAAAAAAAGTTTGTAAGCTCTTGCAAATAAATATCAAGAGAATTCTTGATATAACATAATGCTGGTCTAATCAAAGAATTTGCTCAAGCCCTTGAAGTTTGTGGAAAGGGGGTTTAATGCAGAGGTAAATGGTTTAATTATTTTTTTCTAGGAAAGCTACAGGTGAAATTTGTTGTTCTCCATACACTTACCATATTTCTCACCTATTGGAAAGTTATGAATTCATGATCCTTTGTCCAAAATGTAAAAAAGAAACAACCATACTTAGTATGCTCTGTTAGTGAGCAGAGCAGCTGTTGAAGAGCTCTGAAGCTAGTATGGTAATGAATTGGACTCGGTGACTTGGTGTACATTTTTGCCAGGATTTTAGTGATTCATGAGTAACTTCATTTACTGCAATTGGAAAAATAAGACTTGAATAAGACACTGATTCTATTCTGTGACTCCTTCCCAGAATATTCTTTCCTGAGTCTAGAATCTTCCTTTTTAGGAACTATGCCATATTCCCCCTAGCCTGCTGGGGAAGACTTCTATGGTAACTCACCAGTCTGCAACATCCAAAATCCATTCTAAATTACTTCTACCATCAGGATTTTACATTGGAAAGTAATATTCAGCATCAGAATCACATCATGATTTTTTTCCAAGATGGGGACACATGTGTCTGAGAGTCTAGTCTGTGGCACAGGTAATGTGGTAAAAAGCTAAGAGTGTGCAGTGGGAAAAGACATATAAGAATCTTGCATATTTAGTTTTACTACAAATTGGATAAAAACTTCTAGGTAAATAGAATTTACCTCAGCTCCCTCTATGTAGTTTTAAAAAGGAAAATAGTAGTCTCTTTTATGTGTCAGAATTATGAAAGAGAGGGCAAAAAAAGTTTCTCTTATAAACCCAGGGAATTTAAGTGATTTATAAACCTAGAGATAACTGACAGTAGACCCAAGATAGAAATACGACAAAAACTGAAGTATTTCAGTTCTAATGTTAGTGTTCTTCTATATTATACCAAACTATACAAATATAATCCTTAGAGTGACACACGAAACTGAGTGTTAACCAAGTTTTGATTTAAAGGAAAGGAATTTTTAAATGATGAAATGAAGTTTAAGCATTTCAGCATGAGCTTTATTCAATAACAACTTTAATGATGCATTTTAAAATGTGTGTGTTTTAAGATGCAAAGATATTTGGGTCGTGTCTGGGGCTTCTTCACTTTCTGTGAATTTTTTAGAGACAGCTTCTATTTCTTCAAAATGGAGGGAACCCTTTTTGTTGTTATTTCTGTTAGTTTAAACAGTGAAAAGGGAGATAATCTAGCAGGGTCACATAGTTGAATTGTTAATAAGATACTGCTAAAATAATATTTAGCTTTACTTTGAAAACATGTCTAAAATAATAGGGTACAGCTCTCACAGCTGTCTGACACGTGTTCTGTGGGCCCAGAGATGACTGCAAATCATTTTGGTTTAAATGGTGTGCTATTTTTTTTAATAATATAGAGAGCAAATGGATCATATCTTCCCTCCCTGTGGCTATGAAATATCTGCAAGCCTTTCATTTTTAACATTGTTCATCCTCCCCATTGGTGCCCTGCCTCAGCAGCACTCTGCTTTTATAGAGTAAAAATACAGTTACAAGCAACATTGGCAAAGTTAGGGGTGGGAAGATGATGAAACCTTCAAATTACTAGAGTTTTCTACACAAATCAACTTTATTGATTTTTTTCTTTTTTAAAACTTTAAAATCAGAAAAAATGTTTGTAGTTGTCTTTTTATCTGGCTACCAGTAGATTTAAAAAATATTTTAAGTGCCTTACCCAGTCACGTAAGAATGAGGAATATAGTAAGTTTGTCAAAAGTCAAAGACTGTGCTGTATTCATTTTACTAACATATTTTATGTCTTTAATTAACATGTTTTTAACCAAGCCTTTTAGCCATATAGACCTATTTATTTATGCTGCTTGATAGTTCTATCAAATATTCCCAAGTCCATGATACTTTAACAAAATAATAGCTGATATTTATATAACACTGACATTTACAAAGTGCTTGATATACATAATCTTGTATGATCATTGAAAAAAACTGTATAGTGGGTATTATTTTAATTCTCATTGTTTAAGATAATTTTAAGATTGGAAGAAGTTGTGACTTGTTCAAGGTCACAATACTAGTAATTATCAGATGCAGTATTTAAACCTGAATGTTCCTTTCTTCAAGGCCAGTACTCAATTCATTATGCCACACTGCCTCTGAAGATAGTTTATACCATTACTAAATGATGTACATATAATGTGTTCTAAACTAGGAACTCTGCTTTATTTACCATTATTTCTCCACCAACCTAAGCACAAACATTTCACAGTAAGTAATTTGCAAATATTTTTGAATGCTTTAAGGTTTAAATGCATGAATGATCTGGTGAAAAAAAGTACTAATGTACAGCTGAATTCCCCTACCCCACAATGCCTCTAAATAGATATAGAAAATGCACCAAACCAAGTCCTGATTGAAAACTTCAAGAAAAAAAATCATAGTGAGCAAATTTTTTTCCAGTTCAATTTGCATAGGGAGATATAGATATCTGTGAATAGTGGAGATGGAGGTCTCTGCCTCTCTATGCTGACCTGACCTGGGGAAAATGACTCACCACGACCTTTCTAACAAAGTGAAAGGCAGTATGCCAGGGCTGGTTAAGGTGGACACCTGTGCTTAGTTTTGACACTCCTGGGTAAGGAGTGGTCAAAGGCCCTAGGCTGTATACTGAGCAAGAAACAAATCAGATACCAGCACCATTTGTGTATTGATCACAGGAGCATAACTGGGTTTGCATGGCAGTCCCAGACCAATATGAAGTGGGCAGTAGAATACCATGGCTGGAATCTCAGATGAAAGAGGAGTCTGTAATGCTGTCATGCTGGACCAGCAAAAATTTCCAGCTAGCTGTTACTATCTGTCTACCAGTGGTCTACTATAACTTCAACCAGATACAAACTCACAGTTGTATACCTCATACCCTAAAACAGATCTATGATTGGCAAAGTTCAGACTATTGGAACAAAAATTAGACTTTGTCCTGGATCAGATCACTTTGGGAGTGATAAAATGTTTCAGGTCCCAAGCCTGAGTTGACTTGATATCTTGGAATAACATTTAAAATCCATGAGCAAATAACAGTAGTACAAAACTGGACATTGTCTCCACAAATATGCAGAACTCAGCCTTAACAAAATCCAAAGTCAGGAAGCAGGCTAAAGGAAGGAGAGATAAGACAAGAAAAGAAAGTCCCACCATCAAAAGCTATTATGGGAACAGGAATTCTCAAAACATAAACCCAGAAGAAGAGGACTCCAGAATATTGACAAGCAATGATTACAAAGAAAAAAAGAAGGAAAAAACAGTTTAGGCTCAAATGTAATTAGAATTCCTAGAAGATTTGGGAAAAAATGATTTTTTTAAAGGAAATAAAATATTTTTATCAATGAAATGAGAGTGCTAGAGAAAATAATTGGGTAAGAAATGACAGATAAAGAAGAAAGATTTGGAAGGGGAATTATGAGCTCAGTACAAAATTCAAGAATCATTTGGTGACCTGAAAGCCATGACCAAAAAAAAATAAAATATCCTAGAAATCATATTTCAATGATTTGTGAAAGAAAACTGCACAGCTCTTTAAATACCAAGGGGCAAGGTAGAAACACAAAGAAACCATTAATCATCCTTGAAAGAAATCCCCAAATTTAAACTCCCAGAAACATAGTCAAAATTAAAAACTTTTAGGTCAAGAAACAATTAAGTCTTCAAGCAGGCAAAAGCAAAGAATTAAATTACTGCAGAACTACAATCAGAATCACATATGATTTAGCAGATACAACATAAAGAAGAATAAAGCTTAAGTCACAATATTCCATAAGACATACGGTGTAAGCTTGCAAACAAAAATAATATACGCCACAAAGATACTGACAGGAAGAGGAAATGGACTTTTTTATGGAAAAGAGCATTTCCAATTATTCCTGATAAAAAGACTGGGGCTGTGTGGAAACTATGGAGGGCAAATTCAGGAGTGAAGAGAAATAAAAAAAAAAAGATAAACATAAGTGACTAATCGTGAAGGAATAAACAATAAACTTATTATTCTAACACAAGAGATAATAAATGAAACATGAGTATTCTCAAACCCTCTCATTATCAGGTTAAATAAGTGGAATTTTTATTAGACCGACAGCTTGTGAATGAATGTGCTATTTTTTTTGAATTATAAAAGAAGAATGGAAATGGATAGGAAGAATAATAAACTACATAAGAGGAAAGTAAGAGGAAGGATGGGGAATATAACTACATAATTGAGATATGCAATGAGAAGTCTTACTCTCATCTGAACTGGTTAAAGTAGAGAAATACATGCACAGAGAAAGTTGGATACAGACATACATTTCACTCAACAGTGAAACAGGAGAGAAGGCAGGGAAAGGAAAAGGAAGAATGATAGGAAGGGTAGTTTAAGGGAGAGAGCAGTTCTAAGGAAAAGAAACTCTAAAAATATACCAAAAAATATTTACCACAGCTCTTTCTATTGAAGCCTAAATTAAAAATCAATGGTCAATAGTTAACAGTAACTGTTAACCAGTTTTGGTATAAAAATGTGATAAACTATTTTTCCCCCATAAAAGAATGATGAGGGAGATGATTTCAACAAAATCCAAGACACTTTATGTGAACTGATTCAGAGTAAGATAAAAAGATATTGTAGGGACAAACCACTTTGAAAGACTTACGTACTGTGATCAACCACTATTTCAAGGTACTCACCACCTGATAAGAGAAATGATGGATGCATAGTGGGGACTGAAATATGTATATATATATATATATATACATGTTTTAGACATGACCCAAGAGGTAATATGTTTTGCTTGACTACACATGGTAAAAACAGAGATGAAGAAGGATTTTTTAAACCTAGCTCCTCAGAGGGCTGTAACATTAGGTAAATTACTTAATATCTGCATCTTATTTTCCTCATCTAAAAGATCAACCGAAAGACCCCTTACAATGTCAGAATTTTATGATCTACAAGCATATTCATTGTAGTTGTTTTCTTAGGGTAATGGGAAGAGCCTGGAAGAAGTATAGGAATGGAACATTTTGTTAAAGAAAAATAAATTAGAGAAAAATCATGTTTCACCAATACTTAACACATAAAGCAAGGTAGAATACTACACTTAATTTTATCTAATCTTCATATATGGTAGAAGATAACAAAGTCAATTAAGAAGAATTGGTCCTGTTATTCCTCTGTGGTCAGAAGAAGCTATGTTGGGGAAGTAGGGGAACAGTAATGGGATTTAAGATAGCGTATCACTGGATGTGGAATCAGAAGACCTAAGTTTGATTTCTCTCTGACATCACTTATTTCTGTGATTTTAATCAGTCACTTAATTTTTCCAAGTCTCATTTTCTTTTCTGTAAAATGGAGCTAAAAGGTTTACAGTTACAAAATCATAGGTTTGTTGATAGCATCAAATGATCTAAAATAAGTTATGCATCTTTTCAAAATTAAAATACTATTTGAACCCATCATAATGATGACAACAATGATGATAATAATATTTAGAGGGAACATGGTCCAGTAGGTGGAAGGCCAGCCTTGAACTTAGGAGAAGCTGGATATTAATTTTCTTTTGACACATACTGGTTGTGTGAACATGGACAAACTATTTGATTTCTCAGTGCCTCAAACAATACCCTAAGATTACAAATTGCAAAGGAGCGGCTTATATACATTAGTAAAAGATGTTTCCACACAGAGTTTCTTGTACTGAGGAAATTTCAGGTGTAGTTAAAAAAAAAAGCAAATTACTATTGTTACTGATGATTATCATGATGATGATAATTATCATCATAATAATATTCATAAAAAATAATAACAATTTTAAGAGGTATCCTGCAATTTAATACTTCAAGGATATGCTACCTTAGCTCCTTAAAATATCAAATATTGAAGCATATTGTAAATGGAGGCTACTGGTGACAAGTAACCATTTAGACCTTTTGGGAGCATCCACTGGCTTGTGGTCTCATCTTAGGATAACAGTTATAAAATTAGTTCATCACAAGGGAAAATAATAAATCTGACAAGTTTAGTTACACTCTAAATTAACACCATTAGATCTCCTTTTCAGCAAAAGAAAATTGTTACTCTTTCTCAGCTTTTTAATCTGAAAGAAAAGACATCCACTAATCTTTACTAAGAGAAATGTATGGTAATCAACATTTATCCAAGGACATGGTCATAATCCCACAAAACATCAGATTAAATGTTAATACTAAAAATAATTCATGATGGATTTTAAAAGAAAACATTCCAGTAAGTGCAACAGTAAAGAAATACATACCAAAATCAAAGAGAAAAGAAACATTGAAATAAATAGGATGAAAGAAAACTGTCTTCTAGGAAAGTAAAACCTAATTATTAAGAGAAAAATCAAACGACACTACCAATAGCATGGAATAGAAATTGAAAGCATGTGTGTTGTGCTGAGAATATATTGAAACTATTTCTTTTGCCATACTTGCACTTTCTAAATGAAATGGCATAAATACATAGACTAGAAACACAACATAAAATTTACTCAGTCTTACACTTTAACAATCTGCTGAGATACTAATGAACCTTAAATTGAGCTGAAACTTAACTTTTCTAGTTGTACTGCTTACAAAGTCAAAATATCACTTTATGCCTAATACAGGTTGGGAATTTTTACTCCAGGTCCAAAAAAAATGAAAAAAAAACCTGTTAATAGCCATGAAATGTGTAGTGGTACCATTAAAAAAATAATGGTTTCAAGAAGTAAAATCAGAGCTATCAAAAAAGTTTTCTTTAATTCTGTTAAGAGACATACCCTTTGTAATACTAAAGCAAGCAATTCCAACAAGTGTTGATGAGTAAATACTGTCCCATTCTCCAGTACACCATCAATCATTTTATTCTAATTTTGTTACAATGGTTAATCTGGTATTGTTTTTCATTTTATCAGTTTCTTCACATAACAGCATGCATAACTGGGTCTGAATCAGATTCTTGCAGCTTTCCTGAGATACTGAGAAAGTAGAAAACAAATCAGAAGCCAGTTTTCTGTGAAACAAAGGATGACTTGGCATGGTCAACATTTGAGAAGACATCAGATCCTAATCTCTGATCTGCTATTACACATATCATGGTTTGTCTTAACCTTGGAAACTTTGGAAATTATATTCAGAACAAACTTGTCATTGCTGATATATACTAATCTTCATATGTCTATTTCTCTCTTGACTTCATCTAAAAGAAAAGGTATATAATTCCCCACTGCCCAAAGTGAACTTATGTATTTATGGCAAGTCAAATGTTGAAATATTTATATCTCTAAAGTTTAGGGGCTTGGTGGAGGGAGGGAAGAAATGCCACCTGTCTAACATTGCATGAAAAATCTCTTTGAGTGCTTCTGTCCTTTTATAAAATATGATGATTGCAGCTACACATTGCTATATTTTGGAGCAAGACACTTATCAAAACATTTTGCTGATGCCTTTTAAAAGCCATCATCATCTTCAGCTACTTTTGTTGTTCTCTCTCATTGACATTCTGCCTCACTTTATAACCATCCTTTTTTTCTGGAATTTCTCTCCTGTACTGCTGGTGTTCTCTGTTCCTCACCAGAAACATAAACTGCCCATCATCTTCCAATAATCTTTATAGATGATGAAAAGGTATTAGGTCTATATTTTAAAAAGAAAGCAGGCTGCAGTTTTCCCAAGTGCTTGAATCCACTAAAACAAGTTCTGTTCACTATTGTTTTGCCATTGTATTCTTGGTTCTAATATTAGGAGATGTTGGGTAAAAGATTATCCAAACACATCCTGTCTAAAGCATATTTTTCTTTAAAGGCCTGAATTGGATGACATGATCAACTATAATACTTAGAGCAATCAAAATGTTTCCAGTTGGATAATGAAATCTCAATGCACCTGGGCTGGATTAATCTGTTTTGCTAAGGAAAGATTAGAATTAAATTCAGTGCATAAGAAGTATGAGTGATTCTGTATCTGCTAAGGAATCATGGGAAAAAGTAAACATTCTAAACCATAAATATTGGAAGGTAGGACAAAAGAGATAAGATTTGTGAGAAGTGTGAAATGTTACTAAGTTAAGATATAATTTGTTCTGAATTGGCCTGTTTATGAGGTGTAGAATAATATTTTAATAAAAGCACATTAATTCATTCACTTAGCTTTTTCAATACTTCAAGGGTCTGTGAGGTATTGGATTTGGGTGTCCTTTCCACCAATACAGATCACAACTACTCCATGCCTTAGTAGAGCATATTTGTGACAAATTAGAACTAAAGAAAAAAATCATCAAGTAGCTTTCTGGTGATAGACCTTTATGTGCAATGGAAACAAAAACATATATATCTGGTGAAGTTAAAATAAATACTATAAGAAGTTGAGCTCAAATAATGGAGTGTTTACATTAGCAGCACTTGGAAATGTCAAACAATTCTAAAAGTAAAAATTCACCTATGGGTTATCTTCTTGTATCTACAACTTCATGAAAAAGCTATTGAAAAAAAAGAAAACAATATGGATTGTTAAAAGAATATGGGGGGGAAGGTTTTGCCAAATGCCCAGCTCCATTACAAATGTATTTCGAATTTAGCATTTAGAAAATGTTGTTTTATGAGCAACATTTGAAAGTTTACTTTGGTTTCAGCTGTTCATGTATGACTAGAATGTAGTAATATTAAGTATGTGTCATTAATATCTCCTAAAACTCATCAAGTATTAAATTCTAGATCATTCTTCAAACAAGCCCCCATCAAAACCCATTTCTTTTTTATTTATTTTCCTCCAAGAAAGGAAGCTCATGTCCCCTAATACTAGCTTTCCTTGGTCCACTCAGGTGTTAGTGTTCTCTAGCTTTTCAAATTTAGTCATATAAGTTATCTGGGTATATGTTGTACTACTCTCCACCCCCACCACACACACACACATTCAGAGGTTAACTATAAGCTACAAAAAGACATAAACTTTTGCTTTTTTGTGTGTTTCAGAACTTAGCATGATATATGACATGCCATAGGCCTTTAAGGGATCCTTTTTTGAATTGTATTGGACTAGATTGGGTTTTCTATAACCCTAAGTATTCATCTAGCCATAGGAGATAGCAAAGTATGGAGCCCTTATTTGATATTGATCTGTCATTATTTATTTTTTGAAGGCTTTAATCACCTTGTTTTCATGTCTAGGATACTGACATAGAAAAGAGTAGAAAAGAGGATGACTTCAAATATCATCCTAGAATTTTGAGTGATCACTAAAAAAATAATGCATTGGCATTAGCCCAAACCCTGAAGTCTATGTTAAGTGAGTTCCTATGCCTAATTGCATAAAGTAACCTGTTGACCTCTTGGTCATAATTAAGTAGTATGGTTATACATGATCTATATGGTGCAGTTAAAAAATAATCACTGCTTATAATGAAAGAGTATCGTATAGTGGTAAGAACACTAGATCGAGGTCTGACTCTGTTCCTTATGTCCTGACTGACCTTGTGCAAGTCATTCAGTCGTTCTTGGCCTCTGTTACCTCATCCATGAAGTGAAGGGATGGCACTTTAACTTCTATAATCTTATGAAATGACTAATGGAAAACAGAGCTTGTAGGTTCAGGACCATTTTGTTCCCAACCAATTGTATATTTGTTGAATAAACAAGCATTAGTGGCTAGTATTTGGGAATGTAAATGTATTTTTAAAAGGTACAGAGTAAAAGAACATTTCACCTTTGAAGTCAAGCACTTAGGACCATTTTGCTGTCTTAATTTTTTTTCCAATTGGTTATCAGAATATAATTATAATCATGCATTCCCATATCTCTGTGAATTCTAGAGATAACATGTTAGAGTGAAAACATACTGGCTGTGAAGTCAGAGGTCTTATGTCCAGATGCTACTTCTCTGCTATTCTATACTTTCGACCTTAGCCAACATAAATAGGTAAATAAATGTGATGAAGCATAATTAATCACCTCAGAAGTCTCAATTAGCTTTGCATCTATGATGCTATGATCCATTTGCCCTTTTAGTTTTTATACTTTTATTCTGATAGAGTGGTAGATCTATAATAAGGAAGAACTAGGTTCTAACCTCACCCTTTATACTTATTAGTTGTGTGAGTCAGGACAAATATTTTAACTTCTCTGCCCTACCATTTTCTCATCTGTAAAAGGGGGCAGGTGGAATAACTCTAGAACTTATCTCATATTAAGGATTAAATAACATAACATATGAAAAATATTTTCCCTACAAATTTTATGGAGGTATATAAAGGTTAGTTATTATTAGGCTTCATGATATTCACTTACCTGCTCATATCAGTTAGTTTCTCATGCCCATGACGATATATCATGCCTTCCAAAATCAACAAGTTTGACTGAATTCAAGAACACTCAAACAGTGGCTACTATATGCAAGTCATTTTCTTGGTGTTGGGAATATTAGATGAAAATGACACACTTCCTTCACTTGAACATCTTATGGACTAGCAGGAGTACATATCATAAGAACAGAAATAAATATAACATGAAGTAGGAAGTGATAAAATGATTACAGAATACTCAAGAAAAGAGACTGCACTATCACCTACAGGGGCAGGAATCAGAGGAACCTTTGGGGAAGAAGTGGTATTTGAGTTAAACTTTGAAGGAAGAAAATCATTTTCATTTATAACAATGAAAAAGATATATGTTCCAGGTAAGGAGGATGAGTTATACAAATGCATGGATGTGGGAGTTGGCAGGCTGAGATCAGGGACAAGGTATAACTAGAACATGGAGTATTTGAATGAAAGTAATCATCGGAGAAAAAAATAAGTTGAAACCAGATTGTGGAGGGTACTAAATGTCATGGCCAACAGCTAACAAGAAACCACTGAGTTTTTTTTTTTTTTTTGCTTGTTTCTTTTGTTTTGTTTTGTTTTTACCTCACAGGAATGGCATGGTCAGACCTATGTCTTAGGAAGATTATTTTGGTAGCTCTGTGGAGAATGTATTATAAAGGAATGAGACTGGGTGATGGAAATCAGGAATGGAGTTATGATAGTTCAAATGAGAAATGTGGCTTTGGGCCTCAGTGTCCTCAATACTAACATGAAAGGGTTGGGTTAAATGATTTCTAATCTTCCTTTCAGCTCTAAGTCCTATGATGCTAAAATGACAAGTGTCTACATTAGGTTGTGTGATAGTGTGAATGGAAAGGAGGGAGCTGCATAAATGATGTTTCATAGATAGAATGAACAGGATTTCATATGTCTTTGGATATAGGCAATGAGGTAGAGCATGACCACTGTTCTTTGATTCCTCTCTGTTCTTCAATTCCATTGCTCCTATTCTGGATTTGCTTTCCTCACCCCATTATAGCAATTTTGGTGACCCACTTTGAAATTTTGTAACCCTTTGCCATTCTCCTAGTCCCACCCAGATAATTCCAAAGTTTTACTTATTGACTCTCTATTATTTGACTTTTTCTCTCTTCTTCTACATACTTCAAAATCTATGTATTTATCTATCTCCTCATATTTCCTAGTCTCAGAATAAAAATTCTTATTCCAAGTCTTATTCTTTCACTTATACCCTTAATGCCATCATTTCTCTTAATTCTGAGATACATCAACCATTCTTTCTCCATATATGTGTGTGTATATGTATATATATATATATGTATATGTGTATACATATATGCATGTACACACACACACACATATATATATACATATATTGGTGTATATAGGTATCTCAATATCTATTAATTTTCTGTGTGATAATAAGTAGGCTATTTTCTTAAAACCCAAAATTCAGAGGGAGAGGGAAAAAAAAACCTCTCCCCTTATAAGGGGGAGTATCATTCCCTTTCCCTTTCTTCTAGCACATTCCACTCTCACTCCTTGATTTTATTTTTTAGATATCATCCCTTCATGTTCAACTCACACCTGTGCCCTTTGTCTATAAATACTCATTTGAACTGCCCTAATAATGAGAAAGTTCTTAAGAGTTACAAGGATCATCTTCCCGTGTAGGAATGTGAACAGTTTGACCTTATTAGTCCTTTATGATTTCCATTTATTGTTCATGCTGTTATGCTTCTCTTGAGTCTTGTATTTGAAAGTCAAATTTTCTATTCAGCTCTGGTCTTTTCATTAAGAATGCTTGAAAGTCCTCTCTCTCATTGAATGTCCATATTTGAGTAGTTTGTTTTTTGAAAGGAGCAGACAATAAACTTTGAGGGTGAAAGTGAACTTTTGCTTAAAGAAAAAAAGGATTATATCAATTTATGAAAATGTGGGCACTGCCACTTTTGAATGAACAACTTGATTACAGAAAATGCAGCATTTTTTCTTTCTGAAAAAAAAGTAGTGTGAAGGAAAGCTTATAGGACAGATGCGGAAGGTTAGTAAAAATAAGTAAAGAAAGGGTAGAGCCAAGATGGTTCAGTAAAGGCTGGAACTTGCCTGATCTCTGCCTCAAACCACTCCAAATACCTTTAAATAATGACTTCAAGGAAATTCAGGTGTGGTAAAACTCACAAAGAGATAGAGTGAAACAATTTTCCAGCCCAAGACAGTTTAGAAAGTGAGCAGGAAAGATCTGTTGCACCAGTATGAGTGAGGAACACAGTCCAGCACAACTGCGTCAGTGCAGACAGGGCCCCAGCAAAACCAGATCAGGTGACTGAATCATTGGCAGTAGTGGAGGTTTCCAGACCTCTTAGCCCACAAACACCAAAGACAGTTTAGAAGGTCAGCAAAAAATGTCTGTCACACCTGGGTGAGAGTGGATCAGAGTACAGCATAAGCCATGCCAGCACAGACCCAAACCCGCAAACCAGGAGCAGACCTTGGGAGCCACTGAATCAAACAGCAGTGACTGTTTTCAGAGTTCTCACCCCAGAGATGGTAAGGGGGTCAAACAGCTGGTCAAAGGGATATTACTGGGGTCTCTTTGCTTGCACTGAGGCAGAACTCTGTCGCTTTACTCATACTCAGATCTGGGTCACGGCCCTAGGTGGCAGTCACAGTTCAGGGAAGTGAACTAGCACACCAGAGCTTGTAGCCACAGAAGAGTGGGGACCCTCCTCTCCATCCTAGGGCAGAAAAAAGGGCTTGTAGTCACTCATAGACCACAGTACAGGCCAGGGGAGTAGTAAACACCTAGTAACACTTCTCCTTAGATCATACCACCTTGGAAGAACAGAAAACTTACAGGTCCCTAGAAGTATATCTTACAAGAGCTGCACAAAACCCATGAAGTTTGGGACAGTGTGCCTCCACCCTGGATGTAGAACCCTACTTTAAGAAAGCGCTAAAAGTCAAGTAATAGGCTGGGAAAATAAGCAAACAGCAGAAAAAAATTCTGACCATAAAAAGTTACTATAGTGGCAAGGAAGACCAAAACACCAACTCAGAAGAAGATAACAAAGTCAAAGCTCCTACATCCAAAGCCTCCAAGAAAAATATGAATAGGTCTCAGGTCATGGAAGAGCTCAAAAATGATGTCAAAATCAAATAAGATAGGTAGTGGGAAAATGGGGAAAAACAATGACAGTGATGCAAGAAAATCACGAAAAATGAGTCAACAGCTTGGTAAAAGAGACACAAAAAATACCAAAGAAAATACCACCTTAAAAAAACAAACAAACTAGGCCAAATGTTAAAAGAGATTAAAAAAAAATTAAGAGAAGAATTTCTTAAAAAGCAGAATTGGCCAAATGAAAAAAGAGGCATACCGAAGAAAACTGAAGAAGAAAAAACTCTTTAAAAAGTAAGTTTGCCCAAATGGAAAAAGAGATACAAAAGCTCACTGAAGAGAATATTCCTTAAAAATTAGAATTGAGTAAATGGAAGCTAATGATTATGAAAAATCAAGAAACAATGAAACAAAACCAAAGGAACAAAAAAATAGAAGACAATGAGAAATATCTAATTGGAAAAAATAACTGATCTGGAAAACAGATCCATGAGAGAGAATTTAAAAATTATTGTACTATCTCAAAGTCATGATCAAAAAAAGAGCCTAGACATCATCTTTCAAGAAATTATCAAGGAAAACTACCCTGATATTCTAGAACCAGAGGGTAAAATAGACATTGAAAGAATCCACTGATCACCTCCTGAAAGAGACCCAAAATGAAAACTGCCAGGAATATTATAGCCAAATTCCAGAGTTACCAGATCAAGGAGAAAATATTGCAAGCAGCCAGAAACAATTCAAGTATCATAGAAAAACAATCAGGATAACACAATATTTAGCAGCTTCTACATTAACGGATTGGAGGGTTTAGAAAATGATATTCTAGAAGGCAAAGGAGCTAGGATTACAACCAAAATTCATCTTTGGGGGAAAAATAGACATTCAATGAGAGGAAAAATGGACGTTCAGTGAGAGAGAGGACTTTCAAGCATTCTTAATGAAAAGACCAGAGCCGAATAGAAAATTTGACTTTCAAATACAAGACTCAAGAGAAGCATAACAGCATGAACAATAAAGGGAAATAATAAAGGACTAATAAGGTCAAACTGTTCACATTCCTACACGGGAAGATGATCCTTGTAACTCTTAAGAACTTTCTCATTATTAGGGCAGTTCGAATGAGTATTTATAGACAAAGGGCACAGGTGTGAGTTGAACATGAAGGGATGATATCTAAAAAATAAAATCAAGGAGTGAGAGTGGAATGTGTTAGAAGAAAGGGAAAGGGAATGATAGAATGGAGGAAATTATCTCACATAAAATAGGCAAGACAAAGTTTTTACAGTGGAGTGGAAAAGGAGAGAGAATCTTACTCTCATCAGTATTGGCTCAAAGAAGGAATAACATGCAAACTGAATTGGGTGTAGAAATCTATCTTATCCTACAAGAAAGTAGGAGGGGAAAGGGATAAGGGGGGGATTGAAGGGAGGTCAGATTTGGGGAGGGGGCAGTCAGAAGCAAAACACTTTTGAGGAGGGACAGAGTGAAAGGGGAGAGAGAACAAAGGATATAATAGAGGGAAATACAGTTAAAAATAATAACTGAAAAAAATTGAAGCAAGTTTCTCTGATAAAGGATCATTTCTCAAACATATAGAAAAATGAGTCAAATTTACAAAAATAACAGCCATTCCCCAATTGACAAATGAACAGAAGATATGAACAGTTTTCAGATGAAGTAATCAAAACTATCTATAGTCATATGAAAAAATGCTCAAACTCACTATTAATTGGAGAAAGACAAATTAAAACAATTATGAGGTATTACCTCATACCTAATAGACTGACTAATGGGACAGAAAAGAAAAATGACAAATGTTGGAGGGGATGCGGGAAAATTAGACATTAATGCACTATTGGTGGAGTTGTAAACTAATTCAACCATTGTGCAGAGCGATTTGGAACTTTGTCCAAAGGGCTATAAAATCATGCATAACCTTTGACCTAGAAAGATCACTGCTAGTTCTGTATCCAAAAAGAGATTAAAAGAAAAAGAAAAAGAAAAAAGGACTTATATGTATAAAAATATCTACAGTAGTTCTTTTCTGGTGGCAAAGAATTAGAAATTGAGAGGATGCCCATCAATTGGAGAATGACTGAACAAATTGTGGTTTATGATGGAATATTATTGTGCTATAAGAAATGGTGAGTGGGTTGCTCTCTGAAAAACCTGGACAGACTTACATGAGGTGATGCAAAGTGACATGTATGTGTATAAAGTATCGGCAATATTATAAGATCATCAGGTGTGAATGACTTAGCTATTTTCAGCAATACAATGATCCAAAATAACTCCGAAGGAATTATGATGAAAAATATGACCCATCCCCAGAAAAAGAACTGATAGTGTCTGAATACAG
This sequence comes from Vombatus ursinus, assembly GCF_900497805.2. Lineage (NCBI taxonomy): Eukaryota > Metazoa > Chordata > Mammalia > Diprotodontia > Vombatidae > Vombatus > Vombatus ursinus. The sequence goes on from NW_020940360.1 coordinate 3,491,449, forward strand.
ATTGTAGCATACTTTATTTGCTTTCTTTACTTTTCTTGAGTTTTTGTTTGTTTAGTTCTATATTTTCTTTCACAACATAATTGTTATGGAAATGATTACACATGTATAACCTAAAATAATAATAATAAGTAAATAACTGTGTTAGAACACAAAGAAATGCTTGAAAATTTAGGGCTTTGTGATATCTCAACTCCTTTTCATGGGACTATTTTTAGAGTTGAAGAATTAAAATTCACAAAATAGTAAATCACTTCACTGTTTAACTATTTGGAGACTGGGATGATTAAATAAATACTTTTGGTTCCATAATTAACATAATGGTGGATTTCATGAGTTTTATCTCATAAAAGAAAGATGTCACCAAGAACCAGGAATCTCTGATTGGACCTATTGAAGTGTTAAGAAACCAGCAAGAAGAGAAATGGAAGAACTAGCTGGAAGGAACTGATTTGTAAAGATAGCATGAGTCATTTAGGAAGACTACAGGAGAATCAGCTGCCAAGAAGGCTTCAGCTGGTGTACTGGAAGTTGCTAAGATTATCTGGACAAAGGCTAAAGCTTATTGCAAAAAAAAATTGAATTCCACTAAGTTGTGCTCTACAATTTGAATTCTGCTAAATTGCTAAATTATCATCTACAACTCTAGAAAAGCAAGACCTTTCAGAGGTCATGGTTGCTCTCTACTTCCATCAATGGTTTGATAGAAAAAAAAAAACAAGAGAAAGGATAGGTTTTAAAAGAGCTGTTTTAAGAAAGTTGAAGGGGAAAGTGGAGGTCCGAGTCATGCATCTAAGCATAGAAAAAGCTGGAAAATAGGAATTTCCCTCTTTCCCCTTCCCCAATCTTCTCTGCCATGCCCTTGGGTGTAAGGCACTCTCACTGTAGAGTGCCTTTTTTTGAAAGGGTGGATAAGCAAAGGAGTAGAATAGATAGTGACAATAGCTTGGACCCTAGGATCTTCATAGAAAGGAACCAAAAGGGAGTGTGGTGACCAGAACCAAGAGCATCAAATTTTCCAGCACTCTTTCAGGCCCTAACACAGATGGTGGGGAGGACAGTGATTGCTAACAAGAACTCTACAAAGAGTCAAAGACCAAATGTGCTAAACCCACAAAAAAGAGATTATTACATCAAGAGAGGCTATGATAATCTTCATGTTATCACCCCCATCTGTTAGCAACAGGAATTCTCTGATACCTCTCAGAAGCTCAGTAAAGCTATTGATATGTGGTAAACCATTGACTACATCCATATTCGGAATAAAGAGAAGAAGCATAAAGAGGAGATATCCATGCCATGAAAAGAGATCATGGTCCTAAAAATCTTGAAAGTGAACTATGATCAGATTGTGAAAGCACACTAAGACAACCCTCATGAAGGAGAGTACCAGATCTCTGGCCAGATTAGATTCAGATAATTTTTCTAGTCCTTCAATGAATCAATCAATCAATAAACATTTATGAAGCACCTACAATGAGTCAGGTACTGTACCATCCACTGCCTCCTTCTCTGCGTCCAGCTTCCTGGATCTACCTGAAGGCATATTCATCCAGATTTGAGAAGTACTGGAAGCCCCAGGACCCACAGGAAATTGTCATTGGGATGCTGCACCAACTTAATCTTCTCCCTCTTCCTTTTTTCAGGTTCAGATTTGGAGGACATCATTATACAACAAAAGTCAAATATTTATATAAAATTATAATTATAATAAATTTTGCTATTAAAAATAGAAATTTTAATCCAATTGGATGATACAATAACTTGTTGAGTGAAGAGCTATCTGGCCTGTCTGCATTACCCTGAGAACAAACCTGAGGAATTTTGAAATTTTCTCATTTAAAGGAACTACTTATCACTATAACAGCAGAATATATCATTGGCAAACATGTAAGAGTGGATCAAATGAGCTTATCACTACTTCACCAGATTGAGAGAAGAAAGCATATTTGTCAAACAGAAAAGTGATGAAGGATTAAAAGGGGATCAACTAGTCTGGAGCATATTGTTCCTGACTGTACCAAGAACATCAAAGTCTATAGTCCTAAATTGTAAATTGCCACCAGAATAAAGATTATCCTCATTCACAACTGGGTTTCTATAAATATGTACCTAGTTTCTCACACGGGTATTATGTGCATGGTTGAGAAAATGTGACCCAGTTTTATGAGTTAAGTTTAATATATTGGTTATTTCTGATGTTATACTAAATCACTTCAAAGTTGTGAATATTACTGATTTTGTCTTATCACTTAGAATATGCTTTATGTTTAAGAGATGATTGTGGCATCATTGGGATTTTGTATAAAAGAGAATCACAATGTGAGGGCTCTGAAGCTACCATGGTAAATGCTAGGGAGTGTATTCCCCCACAGCAGAATTATCCCCATGATTCTGAGAGAGTCTGAGTTTTATTCATGTTGTGATGGACCCTCTCTGTAAACCCACACCAGCTAGTGTGAGATCATGTTGATATGATTAACTCAACACATAGAAAAAGGAGATGATCATCCCTTGGTTTGTTACGGACTATATTATGAGGTACAATACAGTATGTGCCATGGAGTTTTCTGCCATCTTTTCAAGCTACAAATCTATATCTCCAATTCCCTTCACTGTTGAATTTCTAGAAACATTGAACTATACTCAAGAGTGTGTTAGAATCAGCTCAATCTGGCTAGTAAGAGCCAACTGTTAAATTTTCAATGTAAGCATTTATACCATGGAAATCAGTAAATGCTACAAATCAAAGCTTCATTTATTTTTTTCTTGATTGTCTAATCTTAAGAAAGTGATAGAGAAAATATTAATAATTCAGATTAAGCTAAGAAGTGTGTCATGTACATTTTGATAGCTAGTTATCAAACATTTACCAGCACATAGCTCTCTTATACTCCCTGTGCCTTTTTACTATTTTCATTTGCCCACTCCTCAACCTCAATCTGGCATCTATCCCAACCATTCAACCGAATCTATTCTCTACAAATGACCTCTCAATTGTCAAATTCAGTCTTCTCTTCTCAGTCCTATTAAGCCATCAATCATAATATAGGGCAGTTCAAAGCCTAAGAGGTTTATTGTTAGCCACTTTAAAAATAATAAAAGCAGGAATCTGAAACAGATTATTGAAGAACAATTATTATCAACTTCCTTTAGTTTTGTTCTGGCTTGAATATATATGCATGCCAAATCATAGAGGAATTCGGGCATTTCTTACCCCAAATCAGACAATTGTCTGGGAGAAAGGACTGTGAGTCAGATTCAGGAATAAGGAATTCAAACCTTTGTAACCTATTCAAACCTACTTTTCTAGACTTATTTCATAATATTCCTTTTGGTAAACTCTTTATTCTAGCTAAACAAGACTATTACCTATTCCTCAAATTTTTCATGCATTTTCCTACTTCTTTACATTTGCATATCTTCCCCTCATATATGGAACTATCTCTTCTTCTCTGCCTCTCTGTAATTCCCAGATTTCTTAAAGACTTAATTCAAATGTCACTTCCTCCATAAAACCTTCCCTACATGCCACCCCAGTTGTTATTGCTTCTTTCCCATCAAACCTATATCATTTTCCCTTTGTGTCTTCAGTACCTAACACAATGACTCTAGTAGATTTGTAATAAATCTGTGTTAGACTGAATTGGAAATAATCTTTTCCTTTTCAAATTTTTTAAAAGCACTTGTTGCAGTATCTACTAGGATATATATTTATAACCTACATAACTTGGACAAGTTATAAAACCTCTTTGGATATAGTTTTCTTTATCTATAAAAGTAGAGGATTGAATTGGATGGCATTTAAAGCTTTTTCCAGATCTACAATACTAGTATCTTCTGTAACTACTAGATTCTACTTTCTATAATCCTCATTGTAGAAAGGCCCTTCTGAATTTAAGGACCTTGGTAAATAGGGGAAAATCAAATTTACTTCACTCACTTTTGTCACACAGGATGAACCTAAGAATGTCAGTATCTGATACCAACCCAAGTAGAGTCAAGAATTCCCTTCATAAGCCATTTATATCATAGGATTCAAAGGAAGAAATTACTCTTTGAATCTATGGCTAGGGGAAAAGTTCATGATCAAACTGGAATAGCTTTATTTGCACAGTAAATGATAGATAAAAGATTTAGAGACCACAGTAAATGGAGCCTACCCCTCTCTACCCACAGCCTTTAAAAATCCTTGGACTCACACTAATAGATGAGATGCAACCACTGAAAGGGAAAAAGCCAGAATTTACTCCTCTCCTTACTTAAATTATGCCTCCACATTCATTTTGCTGGTATCTATCTTCTTTTTAGTGGTCAACTGATTTGTTTCCATTGTCCTTCATTCCTAATAGGAGTCACATGTTTACACGAAGTCTCTCCTAATAGATAATAAGCTCCTCAAGGGCAGGGATAGTTTCTTTTTCTTCCCTTTTTCATTTTTCTTTTTGTATTCCCAGAGCTTAACACAGATCCTGGCACACAGAAATCACTTAACAGATAATGGTTACTTGTAGACTGATTAATTTGTTGATTGATTTCTTGGTCTACATGACTTTTCGATGAATATCTTACCAATTTAGGCATCTGTGGCTTGTATAAACATTAAAAATGCTATATACTTTTCTATGTCATTAAAAATTATTTCAGAATGAGCCTAGAGTTATTTGATGAGATGCCAATAGATCTATTGATCTATTCTCCTTTCCAATCTCAAAAGATTAATCATGCACTTCCTTGCTTTATTTTTAGTATGAATCTTCTATTTATGACTTCTAAATTGTTCTTGAAATCTTTTAAATTTATCTTCACTCTATCCCACATCTTAGTGACAAGTCCCATACTTTTACTTCTCACTGTGCAAAGTTTTACTTTCTTTCATTAATTGATTCAAAAACTGTCTTCTTCCAGCTTTACAATATGCCTCCAATTCTACTGTTCTGGGATTTAGTGAACAGGTGTATGTTCACCCCATCCATCATTGCACAATTTTTTAAATTTAGATCATGTCTCCTCTCTGTAATTGTCTTGATGAATCAAACATGCTTTTCTGTTTGTCTAGAAAATTATATACTCCATTTAAATCATAGTAGTCTCAGGAAGAATACCCCCAAGATTTTGTTAATATTACCAGCACAAATGTTGCAAATCATTGAGCATTTATGTGTTTGCTAGGCAGGAAGGACCCAATGCATAAAAGATAAAGCAACTTTAGCTTCTGCAGTGGTGGTCTAGGACAGCGCTTCTTCAACTGGGTCATAATTCCACATGACGTTGTGAAAAATTTGGCAACAGCAAAAGGTTTTTTCATGTGCAATGGCCAAAAATTAATTCAAAATCAAACTTGTAAGGAATCTGAGATGTTTCTGGAAGCACTTGCCCATATTTCATCATGCAACTTCACTACAACCTTGGTTCTGAACACAAAGCTTGTATACTTTGCATTGTGCATGCCCTCAGGCCACACAATAGCAACCTACATTGTGGAAACTCAAAAAGGGGTGGCAAGTAGAAAAAAGTTTAAGAAGCCCTGGTCAAAGACATTTGTAATCCAAAAGAGGGATTTAAAAAAGGAAAACATGAACTGATGCTTACCCTGAGTTCCTAAAGCACCACCTCCCTTATCACCCGTTGTGCTACCAACAGAGAGGCTACGCTAGCCAACTCAACCACTCTATCCATGGGTTTGCAACAAAACCCAGCCTCTTTCCATTGCCATGGAAATCAACACTCCCACTGCAGTTTACAAAAGACTTAGTATCAAGTGCAGACAGATGCACTGCAAAAATCTCTACAGAAATTTACTGAAGCCTTGGTGGCCAGTGCAGAGACAGAGATCTGCACTGCAAAGCAAAAAAAAAAAAAAAAAATAGGTAGAACAGATGTGTCTGGGCCACATCCCTTCACCCTAAAAAGCCTTGAAGATCCAGAATTCAAAGGATAGAAATCACCTCCAGGTACAATTGGAATGCTCTTTACTGCCAGACCAGAGAACTAGGGAACAGGCATCCAGCTGTGGCCAGTTCTGTCCCTTCAATGGTCACTTGGGGCAGAGACCTAGGTTGGTGAATCATGTGAACTCTCCAGTGTAGTGGGAGCCTGAGGTGCTTTGAAATCCAGCCCCCATGGAAATAACTGACAAAGGGGAAAAAGTCAGAAACTGAAGAATATAGGGAAACATGTGGATAAAACACTGAAATTACTAAACATCTCAGAAGGAAGAAAACTCAAGGACCTTGGTCATAAGCAAATAAATCAACAGGTAAGATAGTAACAAAATAAAGAAATATGGTCTCCAGAGCTAGTTAATGAATTCAGGTATCTATGAATAATTACTTCAAAACAAGGGGAAATGATTCAATACCTGATGAGGCAGAGAACAATGTGGATTTTGAGGAGAGCATAAAATCAAACCTCACTGTAATTTAGTAATTTAAAAAGAGAAATGAAAATTATGAGAACAGAATTTATGGTCTAAACAACAATGAAAAATAATAATAATTGGCAAAATAGAAAAATTTGAATCTACAGTGACAGGTCTCACCAAAGGAATCAAAGAGAGACAAATTGAACATAAATACACAAAGTAAAGGAAAATATAGAAAAAGAAATGCCAAAAACACTGACATTAAAAGTGATCATGACCTCTATCCAAATAAAAAATTCTTATCTTGAAGGCAGGATATATAGAGACAGCTTAAGGATTATAGCTATCCCAGAAGATCATAACAAATAAAAAAAATCTGGATACTATAACACAACACACACATACATATACATATATATACATACATACACATATATGTGCATACATAATATATATATATACATATATACAAAAAAGCTGCCCAGAACTTTTGATCACAGAAAATAAAATAAAAATCAAAAGAATTCATAAATCTTTTCTAGAAAAATAAAAATGGCTGCAAACTCCAAGACACATAGTGGTTAAATTTTCAATTCACAAACAATTAATTCTGTAAGTGACCAGGAGAAAGACCTTCAAGTACAGAAGAAAGTGAATTTGCATAACACAGGACAATTCTGTACCCACCAAAAATACAGAAGGTAATGGAATATGTTCCAAAGAACAGTGGAGTTCAGGATGCAAGCCAGGCTGAGTTACCCTGAGAATAATGAGTTTGACAATAAACGGAAAAAAGATGGAAGTTCAATAATAAAAAAGTACTTCAAATACTCTAGGTAGCTCAGTGAGTGGTTAGAATGCTGGACCTGGAATCGGGAAGACATGAGTTTAAATCCAGCCTCAGACACTTGCTAACTTTGTAACCTTGGACAAATCAATTAACCTCTGTTTGCCTCAGTTTCCTCATCTGTAAAATGAGGAGAACAATAGCATCTATCGTTCAGGGTTGTTGTTGGGATCAAATGAGATAATAATTATTAAGCACTCAGCATGGCTCCTGGCACATAGTAAACATTATATAAATGTTAACCTAGGGTCATACAACCAAGATATATCATAGTCAAGATGTGAAAACTAAGTCTTCCTGGCTCTGAGTCCAACTCTCATTCTCCTTATTATCACTGAATATTTTAAAGCAATAATAAGAATAATTTTAAATGATAATAGGCTTACATTTGTGTAGATGCTTTAAGTTTTACAAAGTACTTAATTTTACAAAGTACTTCATGCATGTCCTCTAATGTAATCCCTACTCTAGCCCTCTGAGATAAGTAGGAGAAGGAATTTATTTTCACTTGACAAATGAAGAAAATTAGACTGAGAAGTTGACTTGTCTAAGTTATGCCATGTTAAGGAAAAGTTGAGCCAAAGTTCAAAGCCAGATCATCTAATTCCTGTCCCGTACCAAATCATACAATTTGAAGATAGGATTAGACCTCAGTGGTCATCTAACCCAACCTACACTCCAAAAGAATATTTATTTATATAAATAAATATAACATACCCAACAAGCGTCCTCCAGTCTCAGCTTGAAAACCTCCAAGGAGTGGTATAATTCCCAGTCACAAATGAGTAGCAATTTGTGAAGTATCAAATACCATATCTATTAACAATAATTTTAAAAAATTAAAATGGAATACTAATTAATAACATTATTAGTAATAATGTTTATTATTATATTACCCTTAAGTAATCTGCCAGTCTTCCAAAGTAAGCCCTACCTGCATAATGCCATTTTGGGCCATAGAGACAACCCATTCCAGAGTTATGAAGGAAACAGACTAGTACCATAAGGGACATGAATAAAAATAAGCATTGTTTTAGACTATGGACTTGAAGAAGACTAAAAATACACTGAAATCTGGAAAAAAAAAACAGATCCTGAATTACTCAGAGAACTGAGAGTCTTGTTTTAAATAATTTCCCTTTTGCTCATGGAATAGTCTTGCGTTCTCCCCCCCCCCCCCCCAATATAATATAGTTATAATAGAATGCAACTTGTTTATGGTGAAAAGCAGGCCAGAGATTCTGTACAGCACCATCACTGCAGGGAAAAATTATTATGAAAGACTGCTTAGGTTGGAGTTTCATTGAAGGTAAGATCCTGCCTGTCTACATTTTATTTAGACTGGAATTTCAGTAATGGAATCTATAAGATTTCAGACAGTATTTCCTATGTTTCTGTCTTCATTTATGAAGTTTTTCTGATGCTTGACCAAAGTGCTACCATACATGGAAGTCCACTTCCATCTGCTACACAAGGGAAATCCTGAGGGATATTCTTTTATCCTGACTTTGCTCCTTTTTCCTTCCTTTCTTTGAATAGACCATAGAGCTCACTCTGATACTATGAGATAAGAAAAAAATTGATGTGGTGACTGTTGAAGTATAACCGACTCTCACTTTACAAGGAGCAGTGAAATCTTTCAGAGCTACTATGGGAGCCACTAGGGTATTAAATCAAAGTTGGTCTCTCTGTATTCTCTGACACTGAAGTAACACCTTTTGTGAAGAGGTGAAGGGAAGGAAGTTCTGATGCATATGGGAGGAGTGCACTTAGAGAAAGATTCAGTAAATCAATATTAAACATTTTCTATTTGTCAGGCATTCTGCAAAGCATTGAGATTCAGTGTGATAGAGTGAATAGAAGATTGGCCTTTGCTTCTGGAGGACCTGGGTTCAAATCCTGCTTCTGACAAATAATCACTAGCATGCCATTTAACCTCTCAGTGCCTCAGGCAACTCACTAAATTTCTAAGTTATAAAAGATGTGCTCATCTGCAAATGCCTTGCCACTTAAATTACAGGTCTAGATCAAAATATATGTAAGACACTAAGTGTGGTATAGAGCTGAGCCCTGGATTCAGTGTGGAGAGAGCCATAGATACAAATATTGTCTCTCAACTTGATGGCTATGCAACCTTGGGCAAGTAATTACTTCTTTCTTCAGTTTCTTCATCAGTAAACTAGGGATCATGAATTAATAGATTGAGTTGTTCTGAAGAGGGATGAAATGCATAATGTGTTACTACTACTACTACTACTACTACTACTACTACTGCTACTACTGCTACTACTACTACTATATCAGACAAAGAATCAAAACTTACCAAATTTTACTTATGTCCCTAATCATGGCAGTCCTTTTGATCCATCATTTCAATTCAATTCAATTCAACAAGAAGTATCATTACCATTTGACAGATGAGGAAATTGACATTCAAAAAAAGTGACTTATCCATGGTTATATGGCTAGCAATAGAATCAGGATTCAAACCTGGATCATCAAATTCCATGTACAAGGATTCTTCTATTAGAAAAAATAATGTCTTAAGAATATCTCCATACGCAATTGTCAACATTACACAATGATGCTCTATTCTGTGTATTTTCTCTCTTTCAAAGAGGCATTTCAACACTTGTACTACATAATACATCCAAAGAAGTCCAAACGTAATAGTTTTTTTAAAACTTCTTTTGCAGTCACTGTATAATAATCAAATTTCCAATATATTTCTTCTTATCTTACTTAGAATATTTGTTTTATACACTCTATGATGACTAAGACCAAATAAGTCAGTAAATGTTGCAAAAGATAAATCAATTCTATACTGCCTTTGGAATGTGTCTGTATCCAGATAAAATTTTAGCAGCTTTAATTTAAGTTAACAAAAACCAGGGACTTGTGACTGCATTCTCCCATAGTGCCTTTGCCTTTGACTTCCCTATGAAAATGGTCACTTGCCATGAACTCCTATTTATAGCTTTTTCCAATGGATTTGATCTTTGTATTTGTACAGTGGCTCCCTCAGATGTAGCCATGAGTTGATATTGTAACCAACAAACAAGTGTTGTTAACCAGAAAAAAAAATGTGTCTTATAGGTATCTCAATCTCTATCATCATATCTAAAATATAACTTATTATCTTAATCTCAAAATTTTCCCCTCCTTCATTCCTTCTCCACTTCTGTCCATGGCACCACCATTCTTCCTGTCTCCAGCTTTCTAACTTAGGAGTCATCCTTGCCCCTTTGTTCTTTTTCACCATCTCATACCTAATTAGTCACTAAAGTTAATTCATTCCAACTCCACAGCATATCTCTATTTTGTTCCTTTCTCTCTACTCACACCATAACTAATATAGCCTATACTCTCATCTTCTCTCCTCTGGACTGCTGTAATAGCCTTTTTGTTGGTCCCTTTTTCTCTATCATCTCCCTCATCTGTTCTATTCTACATAAATGTCATAGAGAGATCCTTAAAGCATGATTCTGAGGCTGAAAAAATGATCAACTGCTCAAAAAATTCCAGCGGTTTTTCTCTTGCTTCTAGGATAAAATACAAACTTGGCATTTGAGATGTTTAACAATCTCCAGTTTATCTTTTCAGGCTTATTATACATCATTCCTCCTCACAGACTCCAAAAATTCAACCAGCTTGGTTCATTTACTGTTCCCAAGCCCAATATACAATACTCCATCTCTTAAATTCCGCCTTTGAACAGGCTATGCCCCATGTCTGCCCCTTGGAAATCAGCCTCCTTTCAAGGCTCAGCTCACATTACCTTCTTTAAGAGGCCTTCTTTCTTGTTTCCCAGTCATCAGTGCCTCTTCCCATGATTATATTTGTATATTTGTTATGGATATAACTTGATGAATTTACCTGTAAATTTTCAATGGCATGGTGGAGTGGAAAGAACATTGGACTGGAATTACATTGGAAGCTGGAAGATCAACATTTATTGAACCTCTGCTATGCACAAGATATTGTTCTCAGTGTCAACAGGTAAACAACATGAAGTACTTAGAGTAACTATTATTTGTCAGAGACTTTGCTAAGCCCCAGAATGCTAACGAGTTAGAGTTTGATTTCTAACTCTATTATTTGCTACTTGTCTTGACCTTTGGCAAGAGTCTCCCTGGACTTCACTTCCTCATCTGAAAAATAAAGGTGTTGAGGACTGCTGGTGCAATAGCAAAGATATTTTCCTTCTGACTACCCCCTCTCCCAATCTGCCCTCCCTTTTATCACTTTCCACTCCCTTCTCTTATCCCCTTCCCCTCCTACTTGCCTGTAGGGCAAGAAAGATTTCTATATCCAATTGAGTGTGTATATTATTCCTTCTTTGAACCAATTCTGATGAGAGTAAGGTTCACTCACTCTCCCTTACCTCCTCCGTCTTCCCTTCCTCTGTAACTGAACTCATTAGTTCAGTTTCAATGTTAGGGAAAAAGGAAGTATTTAAAAGCCACTGAGCAGTTCACCAAAGGATAGCTTTTCTTCCTCATACCACATATTAAAAGTAAGTAGCAGGGAGGGGAGGAAGCTGGGTCTGGGAAACCATGGCCAATCAGGTAACAGAGGCACCTTTTCCCCCTTTAGGGAAAACTAATATCCTATCAAAGGAGGAAAGAAGAGATACCTGTGTTAACCCAATGTTAAGAGTTGGGGGGAATGATGGTATACGTAACTGTAATATTAGTCTAATCACTAAGGAAATAGATGGCTTCTAAACTTCCTTCTAGCTCTAAATTTATAATCTTTTAAATATGACAGAAACATCCCTTTAAGGAGCCTATAGAAGTAGGGGGGATAAATGGGCATATAAGTAAATATGATTCAAGGAGGAATGTGATAAATATTATAAGACTTAGATGACATATGTAAATGCATTTTATATGATAAAGATGATAAATTTTCCATGAGAGCTACAAAGTGTGATTAGATTTCAGGGGGAATACATGTATTTTTGTGGATCAGAGAATATGTTGTGGATATGAAATTTGTCCAAATGACAGAAGACACAGTACACTTCTAAACATCTACCTCATCTTTATCCTCATCTTCACCTTCATTAATAAATATTTATTAAGTTCCTGAAATGTGCCAAGCACTGTTGTTAAGCACTGGGGACACAAAGAGAGGCAAAAGACAGTCTCTGCTCTCAGAGAGCTCACAATCTACCTTTTGTGTGGTTTTAAACAGGAATATTTTATATTTAGTTTGAAAATCAGTTGGTAGGAGAGTAGGACAAAGGTTATCTCATGATTCTAGGTGCAAGTTCCTTAACTGATAAGCAATGAGTCAACTGTTATATCTCTGTAGCAATGATTAACTGTAAATGTTCATTAGCAGCATCAGATGGGAACTCATCTACTTCTGCAAGTTTCTCTATAATGATAAACATCTCTTTATCATTGAGGTAATCTTGTCCCACCACCACATCATGAAGTTGGTTTATAAATTGAATTGCTACATGCCCCTAATCAACTGAATCCTTGAATATGGATTCCTATGTTTCTTTTTTTTTCCTATATTATTTATTTAGTATTTTATTTTTCCTAGTTACATATAAAAACAATTTTAACATTTGTTTTTAAAACTCTGAGTTCAAATTCTCTCCCTTGCTCCCTCCCCACCCAATCCCCAATTGAAAAGGCAAGTAATTCAATATAGGTTATATATGTGTAGTCATGCCAAACATATCCTTAATAATCATGTTGTGAAAGAAAAAAAAAGTAGACCAAAAAAACTCAAGAAAAGAAAAGAAAGTAAAAAAAAGTATGCTTCAATCTGTATTTAGATACCATCAGTTCTTCATCTGGGGAAGGGTAGCATTTTTCATTATAAGTCCTTCAGAAGTGTCTTGGATCATCACATTGCTGAGAATAGCTGAGTCGTTCACAGCTGATCATCTAACAATATTGCTGTTACTTTGTACACAATACATTTCACTTTGTATCAGCCCATGCAAGTCTTTCCAAGTTTTTCTGAGAGCAATCTGCTTGTCATTTCTTATAGCACAATAGTATTCCATCATAATCAGATACCACAACTTGTTCAGCCATTCCCCAATTGATAAGCATCCCCTCAATTTCTAATTCTTTAGCCCCAGAAAAAGAGTGGCTATAAATATTTTTGTACATATATATATATTTTTGTCTCTTTTGGGATACAGACCTAGTATTGACATTGCTAGGTCAAAGGACATGCCTGGTTATATAGCCTTTTGGGCACAGTTCTGAATTGCTCTACAGAATGATTGAATGAGTTCACAACTCTACCAATAGTGTATTAATATCTCATTTTTCCCACATCCGCTCCACATTTGTCATTTACATTTTCTGTCCTATTGGCCAACCTATTAGGCATGAGATAGTACCTCAGAATTGTTTTAATTTGCAATTCTTCAGTCAATAGTGAGTTAGAATATTTTAATATGGCTATAGATAGCTTTGATTACTTCATTTGAAAACTGATTACATCTTTTGATCATTTATCAGTTGGGGAATGGCTCTTATTTTTATAAATTTAACTCAGTTCTCTAGCTGTTTAAGAAATGAGGCCTTTAACAGAGAACCTTGCTTCAATTGTTTTTTTTTTCATAATTATTATTGCTAACTGTATTTCCCTCTATCCTATTCCCTTCACCTCCATTTGTTCTATTCTCTCCCTCTTTTTGCCCTGTCCCTCCTCAAAGATGTTTTCCTTCTGACTACCCCCTCTCCCAATCTGCCCTCCCTTTTATCATTTTCCACTCCCTTCTCTTATCCCCTTCCCCTCCTACTTGCCTGTAGGGCAAGAAAGATTTCTATATCCAATTGAGTGTGTATATTATTCTTTCTTTGAACCAATTCTGATGAGAGTAAGGTTCACTCACTCTCCCTCACCTCCTCCGTCTTCCCTTCCACTATAAAAGCTTTTTCTTGCTTCTTTTATGTGAGATTATTTACCCCATTCTACCTCTCCCTTTCTCTTTCTAATAATACATTCTTCTCTTACCCCTTCATTATATGTTTTAAATTGTCATCCCTTCATATTGAACTCACATTTGTATATTCTGTCTATATATACTCCTTCAAACTAACCAAATAATGAGAATGGTCTTCTGAGTTACAAAATCTTCTCATGTAGGAATATAAACAGTTTAACCTTATCAAGTCCCTTTTGATTTCCCTTTCCTGTTTATGCTTCTTCTGTATTTGAAAGTCCAATTGTCTGTTCAGCTCTGGTCTTTTCATCAGAAATGCTTGAAAGTGTTCCACCTCATTGAATGTCCATTTCTCCCCCTGAAGGATTATGCTCAGTTTTGCTGGGTATATGATTCTTGGTTGTAATTCTAGCTCCTTTGCCCTCTAGAATATCATATTCCAAGCCCTCAGATCCTTTAAAGTAGAAGCTGCTAAATCTTGTGTTATCCTGACTGTGGCTCTATCACATGTGAATGGTTTCTTTCTTGCTGTGTGCAATATTTTCTTCTTGACATGGAAACCCTGGAATTTTGCTATAATATTCCTAGAAGTTTTCATTTCAGGATCTCCTTCAGGAGATGATCAATGGATTATTTTAACTTGTATTTTACCTTCTGGTTCTAGAATCTCAGGGCAGTTTTCCTTGATAATTTCTGGAAAGATGATGTCTAGGCTCTATTTTTTTTATCATGGCTTTCAGGTAGTCCAATAATTTTTAAATTCTCTCTCCTGGATCTATTTTCCAGGTCAGTTGTTTTTCCAATGAGATATTTCACATTTCTTCTATTTTTTTCCTTCTTTTGGTTTTGTTTTACTGTTCTTTGATTGCTCATAAAGTCATCACCTTGCATTTGCTCCATTCTAATTTTTAAGGAATTATTTTCTTCAGTGAGCTTTTGGATTTCTTTTTCCATTTGGGAAATTCTGCTTTTTAAGACATTCTTCACCTCATTGGCTTTCTGGACCTCTTTTGCCATTTGGCTTAGTCTGTTTTTTAAGATGTTATTTTCTTCAGGATTGTGTGTGTGTGTGTGTGTGTGTGTCTCCTTTAATTTTCTTCCATCACTCTCATTTCTCTTCCCAATTTTTTTCTACCTCTCTTACCTTGCTTTTCAAAATCCTTTTTGAGTTCTTCCATGGCCTGAGACCAATTCATATTTTTTGGAGGTTTTGGATATAGGAGCTTTGACTTTGTTGTCCTATTGTGAGTGTGTGTTATGATCTTTCTTGTCACCACAATAACTTTCTATAGTCAGAATTTTTTTAATGTTGTTTGCTCATTTTCCCAGTCTATTACTTGACTGTTAAGTCTTTGTTAAATTAGGGCTCTGCTTCCAGGATGGAGGGTGCACTGTCCCAACCTTCAGGGGTTTTGTGCAGCTATTTTCAGAGCTACTTCTAGGGCCTTGTAATTTTCAGTTCTTACAGGATGGTATGATTTAAGGAGAGGTGTTTACTTCTCTCCTGGCCTATGCTCTGGTCTGTGAGCCACCACAAACACTCTTTTCTGCCCTACAACTGTGAAGAGGGTCCCTCCTCCACTCTGCATGCTCTGCTGTGCTCCTCCTTGTCCTGGGACTGTCCCTCGGGACTGGGACCTGCATCCAAGTATGGGCAAAGCAACAGAACACTGCTTCAAAGCTTGCAAAAAGATGACTATAATCTCTTTCTGACCAGTTGTTTGACTGCCCTACCATCTGTGGGCTGAGAGCCCCCGAAGTAGCGACTGTTGCAGATGATGATTCAGTCACTCTCAAGGCCTACGCTTAGTTTACTGTGGCTGGGGCTGTCCTGGAGAGGCCTGTGCTGGACTGTGCTCTACTATCACCCAGATGTAACAGACTTTTCCTGCTGACTTTCTAAGTTTTCTTTGGCATCTGCGGGCTGAGAAGTCTGGAAACCACCACTACTGTGAGTGATTCAGTAGCCCTGAGACCTGCTCTGGCTTTGCTGGGGCCGGGTCTGCACAGGCATAACCTGTGCTGGATTGTACTCTTCTCTAACCCTGGTGCAACAGACTTTTCCTGCCAAGCTTCCAAGTTGTCTTAGGCTGGAAATTTGTTTCACTCCATCTTTTTTTTTTTTTTTGTGGGTTCTGCTGCTATAGAATTTGTTGAGAGTCATTTTTCAAAGGTATTTGGAAGAGTTCAGGGGAGAGCTCAGGCAACTCCCGGTCTTACTCCACCATCTTGTCTCTGCCTCCTAGATTCCTGTTTTTCAAACAAGCCTCTGGTCTGTGGAGAATATACATTAATTATTTCTGTAGGGACCACCTGTCAATTGAGTGGCCCTTTGAAGAAATGTAATGGCTTTTCCTATGTCTCCTTCTGATACATGCAGAAGGAAAGATACTCCCTTATTACTGATATTTACTTTTTCCTCCTCAGAAATGTCTAATAAACCATGGCATTGAATTTTATCTGACAAAGGCTTGAAGAAGAATTTGGAATATTGGGAGGTTAAGGGTTCAATTATCTAACACAAATACAGAAGAGGCAAAATCAAGTCTCTTTAGATTCCTCTATGGTATAACTTAAAGTTGATTGGGTTACTGAGGTCATAGATTGACTTCATATTTAACAGGGGGTTATAGCTTCCCATTTGAATTACTATCTGATGCAGTTGAGCAAAGCTTTACTTTCTCCTCAATAATTTGTGTTCCACATTCATCTGATGCATTTAATTCAAGAGGTCTTTGTTAGAAAAGTTCAGGTTCATTTGCCTCTCTTGCAGTAGCCAGAATTATGGAGGGTTTTCTGATTCCAAGTGGACCACAGAAAAATGATTGGGGAGATCATTTCCTTCTAAGGACTTTTTTTCAGCACTGTAACTCTTTATTTTTTAAAAGCAACTTCATCTTCACCTTTTGAACAGTATTTTACCAGTGAAATAGGCTTGGTTCTATTATTTTCACTGCTGTCACCTGCACAGGCTGTAGTGCCTTGATTCTTGGTGGTAGCTTTGTACTGGAGAAATGCCTGCATGGAACCTTTACTCTGTCCAGGAGAAAGATGAAAAACAAGAACTTCAGCTTCCAGTATCACCATTAAAGAGCTCAGTCTCAAAATATCTAATGCTGAAATTCTCAGTTCTCACAGACTGAGAATATCTCAGATTGAAGAGTACTAGAGTCTCTCCAGGGCAGTTAAGTGATACAATGGGTAGACTATCTGGCCTGAAGTCAAGGAAGACCTGAGTTTAATTCAGCCTCAGATATTTACTAGCTGTGTGACTCTGGGCAAGTCACTTAATCCCTTTTGCCTCAGTTTCCTCATCTGTAAAATGACCTGGAGAAGGAAATGGCAAACCACTCCAATATCTTTGCCAAGAAAACCCCAAAGGAGGTAACAAAAAGTTGGACACAACTGAAATGACTGAACTACAACAGAGTCTCTCTGGATTTAAAATAATCAGAAAATGCCCTTCTGCTCTTCTCATCACACTCAACTGCTGAACTCCTCATCCCAAGGCTACTGTCTCTCCCAAGTTTGCATGAAGATAGATAGATAGATAGATGGATAGATAGATAGATAGATAGATAGATAGATAGATAGATGGATGGATGGATGGATGGATGGATGGATGGATGGATGGATAGATAGACAGACAGACAGACAGACAGACAGACAGACAGACAGACAGACAGACAGACAGACAGACAGACAGACAGATAGATAGATAGATAGATAGATAGATAGATAGATAGATAGATAGATAGATATAAATAGAGATAAATGATTAGCAGGTGAAGAGAACTGCCCACGGTCACACAATTAGTGACCAATGGAAGAATCATATTTCCATCTTTTTACTCCAAATCCAATTCTCTTTTCTATGGAAATGTACAAATGCAGAATCTTTCATTCTTCTCCTATTTCTCTTTCAGTTAAATTCTCTAAGGAAGAAATTATACCTCTTTAAACCAAGAGCAGGTTTCCATTAGTAAGACCTTTCATTCCCAAAATATAAATGTCTATATAGATTTAAGGATTTATTATCTCAGGATTCCTGAGTAAATTAGTTATTTTTCTAGTGGAATAGGTGAGGGAATTAATAATTTGAGCTCATGTTTTTGATTTGCATATTTAATTAAAGTAAGGTATCTTGCTACATTGAAAATACTTTAAATTAGCAATTATCTTAATGCAGCTTCCTCACCATAATTTGTTATTGTTGATAATAATGAGGAATTCATTAAAAATTCTCAAGTAATTTGTAGGTATATAGTAGTTTTTTTTTCTGCCTGTCTTCTGTTAGATTCCCAAGATCAAGTAAATTATAATAGCTTTCTATGTTGAAGGACTTTCTAATATAGTAATTTAAACTATTTGAAATCATTAGCGTGTTTAATGCCTTGTGAGGTGAAATGGGGACAACAATTTACATCGAAAGAACCTCAGCTTAGTCACTTAATTAAAAATGTTCATTTTTGTATAAAATTTCCTGAGATATGTACTTTTTAGTACCTTTGAAAAATTCTTCTCTTTTGAAAGCACAATAGAGAAAAGGAAACATGTTTACCAAAGACATATTTTAAAATATTAAGTAAAAATTAAATAAAAATATTAAAATGTCATAGCTAAATGTTAATTGAAGTATATCATTTGATAAATATGGAATAAGTGGCTTCCATATATAGTGTGGTGTTGGACTCTGCCTTAAAGGGACCTATAATCTAATTGACATGTTAATATGGCACACACATGTAGGAAGACACAAGAAGATAGCATTGTGATCCAGAATTCTCAATAGGGAGTCAAAAAACATGGTTCAAGTTGTAGTTCTGATACTGCCTAACTCTGACTTTGGGAAAAAATATTTAAACTAACTATCTGATACTCAGTTTCTGAATTTATAACATGATGTGGTTGGACTTGCTGACATCTAAGCTTCCTTCTGGTTCTAAGTCTGTGCTCCTATGTTCTCTTAATGTAGTATCTATGTGAAATTGTAAAGAGAATCAGAAGAGAAAAGAACATCATTGGATGTGCTTAGTGCAAGAGGGCTTGGTAGAAGGGAAGAGTCTTGAGCTAAGCCTCAGACATAAGCATAGATTTTGAAATGGTAGAAAGGAAGAATTTTAGGTGTGTGAAGTAATAGGAATGAAGACACCAAGACAAGGATGAGCAGGCAACGTATGTGTATGATAGTGTGGGATGCACAGGAAGCATTCAAGGATGAAGGTGATGGAGAAAAGGATATCAATCTATCCAGACCAAAGGGTTCATGGTGATGAAGAAGGTTGATAAGTAAGTTGAGGTCAGTTTTCTTCTTTTCTTCTTCAGACTAAACATCCCCAGTTCTTTCAACCAAACCTCATATCCTGTGACCACATGGCCCTTTACTACCCAGGCTGACCTCTTCTGGAGGCTCTCTAGCTTAAGTAATGGAAGCAACTGGCCCAAAGTTCTACAGCTTGTAAGTCACAAACCCAGGATTTGAACTCAAGTCTTCTGACACCAAATCTAGTGTTTATACCCCCCCCCCCAACTAAGCTGTGTTGGTCTTTATCTTGACTATCCACTTTATCTCACTTTTCACCAATATAAATTATTAGCTTCAAATGTGATAATCTACCTAGTCAATCTCCTGGTATAAATACTTTGTTTTGCCCTTTATGTTTCCAACTGCTTTGTTTCTCTCACCTGAAATTCTTCTTCCTCTCTACTAATTGTAAATCTGGACTTTCTTCAAGATCTACAAGGTTCATCTCCTCTTTGAACCCTCCTCTGAAAAATTCCACCATTGATGCTTTTTTTTTCTTTTGAAAGAAATAAAAAATTGAAGATAATGTCATTAATTTTATTTTACTGATATCCATCCATCAGTCAAATATTTATTGAGCACTTACTATGTTGCACACACCATGCTAAGCTCTGGGGATATAAAAAAAAAGAAAGAAAGAAAGCAGTCCCTGATTCAAGGGATTCATATTCAAATGGGGGAGACAACATGCAAAATAAATTGTATATACAAGATATTTACATCGTAAATGGAAAGCACTTTTACAGTTGAGGTGCTAGCTGGAGTAGGGAGAAAGGGGGACTAGGAAAAGCTCCTTATAGGATTCTTGATGAAAGCCAGGAGGCAGAAGTGATGAGGAAGAGCATTCCAGGATGGAAGACAGACATGGAGTCAGGAAAGGAGTATAATGTGTAAGTAATAGCATTGTTTCATAGATTTTATATAGGAGAGTAGAGAATAAGAAAACTGGAAAGGTAAGAAGGGTCTAGGTAGTAAAGGGCTTTGAAACTTAGACCATTTTATAATTGATTCTGGAAGTAATAGAGTGCCACTGAAGTTTTTGATGACTTGTTTTTACATCACAGTAATTTCCTAATGAATACTACCCCTATGTTTCTTCAAGGAAAAACAATTAGAAAAAAGATTACCCCAGTCACTCTTCTGATGGTATATATAACAAAAAACATTCCATGCTCATAGTGCCACACCTATTCAGTGAAATCACAGTCATATTTCTTCATCTTTTCCCCTCTAGGGCCAAGACCGAAACTTACAATTATAAAATTTGCTCTTTGATTTCTTGTTCTTTTGTTTTCATTATTGTAATCATTATATGACTTGCTTTCTAGTTTTTTTTCAACTTATATCTATATCCATTTTCACAAGTTTCCTCCCATTTTTTTTCTTTTCTGAATTTTCATATTTTAGCCATCATCCTGGTAAGCAATACTTATAAAGACAAAGTAGGACAACTGTTCCTGCAAGTGCTACAGTGAAGATTTAAAAAAGTACTTGGCACCATCAAATCTTCCAACAACAGAAAATGACATTAATCATATAAGTGGAAATGACATTAAAGAAAAATCATTACCATCGACTTTGCAACTGCATCCTAAAAATAATGGGACCTTCTTATATGACTTGTAGATGAAACTTTCCTTGTGCATTGTGTCCCCCATTAGAATGTGAGCTCCTTGAAATCGAAGACTGTCTTACTTTTCTGTTTATATCACCAAGGCTTGGCACAGTGTTTTGTACAAGGTAAGCACTAAACAAATGATTCATTCAGTCATATGATGGATGTCAGTGATATCAGATTTATATGATGGATATCAGATCCAGTAATCAATGGGCACTCATTTCATTTCCAGTTCTTTGCTACCATGAAATGTTTTGCTATGAATATCTGGGTAAATATGGAACCTTTTTCTCTGTCTTCAGGTTCCTGGAGGTAATACGGACAGTAGTGGGATGAAGTACTCAATGTAGCCAAAGGGTAGGAACACTATAATTATTATTCTTATATCATTCCAGATTGACTTCTAGGATAATAACAGCTCCACTGACAGTGTATTGCTATGTTTATTGCAGATATTTAAAGTGATATTTCATATAGATTAATCTAGTAGTGCTATATAGAATACGTAGAAGTATTATCTTAGGTCTCCTAAGGCCTTGAATAGTTTCAAGGAAGTATACAAGCTTGAATATTTATTCCTGCTTCTCAGATATAGGAACCAAGGAATAAGTAGAATAATAGCATAAAGAGCCCACATGGAAAGCCTAGAACCAAGAATACATCTATTCCAGTGCTCTACTCAATCATGTTCTCTTGAAAATGCTGAAATATTGGAAAGCACATTAATTTTAAGCAAGTCAAAATGGAATCCGTGTCAAAATTTCATTTCATGGCTAGAATAAGAACCAATAGAAATGCCAGAGCTCCCTAAGATGCCAGTAAAAATATGAGACTTAAACAGTTTTTATAATAGCTGCCAAAATGCCCTGTGATGCTTTAAATCTTTCTCTAAGAATATCCGCAAGTCTTAATTAGCCAGACTCCATGGGATGTCACTAACCACACTGATTTTTTTATGCCACATGAATATTGAGGAAAGAAAAAGTCTTTTGATACATTGCCTTCAAATGTTCTCAAAACTCAAAATTCCAATCTAGAGGAATGTAGATGAAGATTAGTTCCCCCGCCAAATTAGGTAGGAAATTACTCCCAAAGTTGTACTATTTGAAAATCAAGAAGTCATCACACTTCATGAATGAGAATTCCAAAGAGAAGCAGCTACGTGGCACAGTGGATAGAGTCCTGAACCTGGTGTCAGGAGAACCTGAGTTCAAATATGTTCTTAGACTCTTACTAGCTTTATGAGCCTGGACAAATTTAATCTCTACTTGCCTCAGTTTCCTCATTTGTAAAATAGAGATAATAATAGCATCTACTTCACAAAATTTTTGTCAGGATCAAGTGAAACATGTGCAAAGTGCTTAATACAGTATCTGGAACAAAGTATGGGTTTAATAAATACTTATTCCCTTTCCTTTCCCTTTTTTTCCCTTTAAAAGAAATGACAGTAAAATTGCATGTTAAAATTATATGAGAGGCATAAATTATGTAGGAAATTACTCCAAAATTGTGCTATTTGAAAATCAAGAAGTCATAACACTTTGTTCATGAGAATTCCAACTAGAGGCAGCTAAGTGGCACAGTGGATAGAGTGCCAGGCCTGAAGTCAGGAAAACTCATCTTCCTGAGTTCAAATCTGGCCTCAGATACTTACCAGCTCTGTGACCCTGGGCAAGTCATGAAAACTTGTTTGTATCAGCTTCTCATCTGTAAAATGAGCTGGAGAAGGAAATGAAAAACTACTCCAGTAGCTCTGCCAAGAAAACTCTAAATGGGGTCACTAAGAGTTGGACAAGAATGAAATGGCTGAACAACAACAAGAAAGAGGCACAATTAGTATGTGTCACATCACTTCCATGCCCAAAACTTTCAATGGCTCCCCACTTCTTACAGGGTAAAGTCCAAATTCAAAGCTCACCACCACTACTCTGGTATGAGCTTTTTCTGAACTAATTTGGTAGTTTTAGTAAGTCTTAATAACTCCAATCTCTCCCCTGTTATATCATGCTATCCTTCATGATATTACCATAATAATTGTTCAATTGTATAATAATCACAGAATTCTTCTGCTCAAATGTCATCAGCAGTACCTGCTTGTCTCCCCAGCTAAATTCAAACCTGGCTCTACCATATGTCTCTAAAATTATGACATTTTCATAGCATTCACTTCTATGTACTCTTCATTTGAGACAACCTTATTCAAGCACCTTCTAATCATGAGAATTAGGTTAGGAATCAAACAGAGCAATATATACTCACCAAAAATGTCCACTACCATGATGGCAGAGATCCAGAATAAAGTCAAAGTTGAAGAATTTCTTCATAATGATGAGTCCGTCACAGATGTTACTGTTATCAAGTATCATCATGCTAGTTAAATCAAACTCCAGAACCCTACAGAAAGTATAAGAAAAGTTCTAAAATCACTCAAAAAATTTGCCTTGACCTTCCTTCCAAATAGGAAAAAAATTGGATGAAGTAAGTCTATGACCCAGGCAGTTGAATGGACAACTTACAGAGATTTTTCAACTATATGCTTATCTAGAGCAAACAAGGCAGGTGGATGGACTGGGTCCAGAAATAATCAGGAAAAGCATATTGGGTTAGATTGTCTTCAGAAATTTAAAATATCATTTAATTGAACCAAGCTTCCCTTGGAAACAGAGTTCCATCATTTTGATATGAAAAAGTTTATCCCAAAGTCTATAATGCAGATTTTAACTTGAATAATTTTAAAAGTATAAATGTTCTAATATTACATAAATATCATAAGGTTTAGTTATTTACATTTCTTTTACACTTTTTTTTATTTTTGAGAGATTTGTATACTAAATTTTATTTTAAATTTTAGTAAGACTGGGCACCCTGTCATTGTTCATTGCATATGCAACAGTATCTGGATAACGCTTTCTCAATCTAGTGAATCAACAGAGGAGGTCTCCTTGCTTGACAACCTTGGTCACTCAATCAGTTTCTCTATTAAACTTTTTCTTGTGAGGCTATGTCACTATTTCATATATGCATCAAAACTTTGTTTATAAACTGCTGTAAATCATTATTGTTTAGAAAAATGCAAATCAAAACAGCTCTGAGGTACCACATCACACCTATCAGATTGGCTAACATGACAAAATGGGAAAATGATGAATGTTGGAGAAGATGGGGGAAAATTGGAACACTAATGAATTGTTGGTGGAGTTGTGAACTGATCTAACCATTCTGGAGAGCAATTTGGAACTATGCTCAAAGGGCATGTCCTTTGACCTAGTAATACTACTTCTAGGTCTATAACCAAAAGAGGTCATACAAATGGGAAAAGTACCCATATGTACAAAAATATTTATAGCAGCTCTTTTTGTGGTGGCAAAGAATTGGAAATTGAGGGGGATGCCCATCAGTTGGGGAATGGCTGAACAAGTTGTGATATATAAATGTAATGGAATTCTATTGTGTTACAAGAAAGATGAGCAGGCAGACTTCAGAAAAGCCTGGAAAGACATATGAAATGATGCTGAGTGAAGTAAGCAGAAACAGGAGAACATTGTACACAGTAACAGCCACGTTGTGCAATGACTAATTTGATAGACTTATCTCTTCATAGCAATGCAAGGATCTAAGACAATTCCAACAGACCCATGATGGAAAATGCTGTCCCCATCCAGAAAAAGAACTATAGAAAGAACTATGGAGTCTAAATGCAGATTGAAACATATTATTTGCTCTCAGTCTCTCTCTCTCTGTCTCTCTGTCTCTCTGTCTCTCTGTCTCTGTCTCTCTCTCTCTCTCCCTCTCATTTCCTTTTTCCCAGTGGCTTTTCTCATTGCTTCTAATTTTTCTTTACAACATCACTAATGTGAAAATAGATTTAATATGAATGTATATGTTGAGCCTATGTCAATTTACATGCTGTCTTGGGGTGGGGGAGGAAAGAGATGGGGAGAAAATTTGGACCTCAAAATCTTATGGAAGTGAATGTTGAAAACTAAAAATAAATAAATAAATTTATTTTAAAAATTGTTCTTTGCATGATCTGAAGGTTGGAATTACAAATGCCGTCCTTTTAGTCACTTAGCAACTGCTGATGAAAGTTTTAACAAAGTTCAAAAATTAAATATATCAATATTTTACAAATTTAAGTAATCTGTTTCACATGTTTTGTCAGTTTGTGGCATTTATATTTTTGAAGTTAATAAAGTTTAAAACTGAATGAAAACTTTTATGTCCTATGCTTTACCAAAATTATTATAAAACATGGGACACAATTATTAAAATAATTATTTAACATATTTTATTATATTATTTAATATAATGAATAATTTAATAAATAATTAAAAAGTAATATCACCTAGAGAGCAATTGAGAGATGCACTGTGGGCATGAGCAGGTCATAACTTATAATCAGTGAAAAGCTTCAAATAATGGAAGTCATAAAGAAAAGCTGATGGACTGGTCATGTGGTAATGTAACAAGAAATTATAGGTCAACAGTCTGAATGTTGAATTAGAATCATTATGATGTCAGGAGAAAACATGAAAGGCCCATATGCTGAGTGGATTTCCTGTCAGAAACTATAGGGAGACTTGTATGTTACATGATATGAATTGGCATGGATGATGGGGAATTATGATTTGCCTTGTGAAGGGAACTTGCACATCAATGAGAGCACAGATTTATTTGAGTATTTGAATATGTATCAACAAAATGATACTTTCTGTACTCTGTCCCTGGAATACTCTCTATATTATTGCTTGGTTTATTACTCAAATTTGTTATACTCTTTCCTCTCTTTGCACATTAGATCCAAATTCACCTTTAAAGCCCAGCTTATATGCAATCTTCTTCAAGAAGTCTTCCACAAATTCTTCAGTTACTGAGTCACACACATACGTACACACACACACACACACACCTCACATGATATTTTATTTTGCAATTATCTAATGTACTTATCATGTAACATCATTTATTATATCCATTGGTTTTGGTGCCTTATCCTCCTACTGGACTATAATAATTGTGAAAGAAAAGACAGTCTCTTTTCCAAATGTTTAAGTCTCCCCAGTGTCCAGTACCATGTTATATGCTTGTAGCACCACCCCATCTACAAAATATTCCCTCACCTTATACTCAAACTTTTGGGTTGGGTCCCCAAAGGGTGACTGCTACTTCTGGTTTTAGAGTTCTCTACGGATGTGGGTATATAGCTCATGAGCACCCAAGCATTAATCCTCAGCCAGTAGATACAATTGACTCAAAACAGTCATTTATTAACATAGCATAGTAAGAATAATAGTAATACCCCCATATATGAACCTAGGGTATAACCTTCTATAATACACATAGTGTATGAGAAGAGTGGACACAAATTTAGTTCACAATGTGAATGAGACACCATCATAGAATGCATGTACCCACGGCAACTGACAGTTCTGTCATCTCAAGGCTTCCATTACTTTTTCTCTGCTTGTGATGAAATCCACCCAAAGCTTCATGACTGATATGTAAGTATCCAAGATAGGTGATTCAGTTGATCTTCCAGGACTCAAGCTCCTTGGAGTTGATTCCACTTCTGAGTGGTTTTCATCCTGCATCCCCCTCTGTCTGGAATATGTTTCTTCTACTTCAACTATGCCTTGGAATGCTCTCAAGCAATATCCAGGTGCTGACTTGAATATTTTCTACTAGGCAAGTAACAATGGCCATTGTGGAGGGAAAGTTCCCTTCTCCTTCACTCATGTCCCCCACTAACAATTTCTTTCAAAGGTTATTGTGTGTTTGGACAATCATTTTGCATCCAATTATTTTGTTCAGTGGTTCTGGACAGAGAGAGAAGGAGAGAGAGAGGGAGAGAGAGAGAGAAAGAGACTAGGAGGGAGGGAAAAAGAGGGAGGGAAGAAGAAGGAAGGAGGGAAAATAGGGAGACAAAAGGAGAGAGGCTTCATATATTGTAAAAAGTGCACCTGAAGAAGATAACACCTTAAAACATTATCTTTGATTGTATGCTGTGATTACTGTGATTATAGCAGCTGAGCTGGGAGGCTGGAAGTTTCAAACAAATCTACTCCCCTTACTCACACATTAGGTACTCAATAAAAGTTGATAATATTTATTATTATACTGTTGGCTACAAATCAAGGTCCTCCATGGTCTGGTTCTAATCTTATCTCCCACTATTACCTAAGTTTCTACCATATCCAAGTAAATAGAACTATTTGCCATTCCCAAATATGTACTTTGCTTCCCTACTTCAGAACAACTTTTAGTGTTATCCCTCCCCTGAAACCTCTTCCTCCATTCTTCTCACCTGTTGAAACTTTCCTCATTTTTCAGGTGCTCTAGATTAATTGCCACCTTTGTTATGAATACTTCCCTGATATTCCACCCCATCTGAGTAACTTAGTGTTTGATCAAGGCAAAGAGCCCAGCTTCTGGGATAAGACTTCCCTATTTGACAAAAACTACTGGGAAAACTGAAAAACAACATGGCAGAAACTAGGTATAGACCAACATCTTATACCATATCCCAAGATAAGGTCAAAATGGGTGCCTGATTTAGACATAAAGGGTGATACCATAAGCAAATTAGGGGAGCAAGGAATAGTTTACCTGTCATATCTATAGAGAAGGGAAGAATTTATGACCAAACAAGGATCACACAGCTAGTAAGTGTCTGAGGCCAGCTTTGAACTCAGGAAGATGAGTTTTCCTGGTTCTAAGCACCACACCCTACCCACTGTACTACCTAACTGCACACATATTTGTATATATTTTTATCCCCCAGTACAGTTTAAAAGCCTTAGAGACAGGGATCATTTGACTTTTTTTTTAATGTATCGCCAGAGCATACCACTATTTTTTTTCAAATAGAAGGTGCTTACTAATGTCTGTCAAACTGAATGGAGTTGATTCCCCCCTCCTCTACTCTACCTTACAATTCCCTGACACATTGTGCTTTTGCAGGTCTCACTCATTTGAACTACGAAAGAATTGGACAGAATAGACCTACCAATCTGATCTTTGGCACAGGGGATGAAGGCTCTGGAAACAAAATACCAGCTAAGCTAATTATTTTAAATACAAATGTTCAGCTGAATCTACAATAGAACCTGGCAGATAACACCCTATTTTTTTTAAACAATTGCCCAGAGCTGCAAAACTAAACCCAGCTCATCCCAGAATGAAGGATGCTGCTTTATAATTCATTTCAATACTGGCTTACTTTCCACAGTTGCATTCTCCTATGTCTGTAAATGAGCAGAAGACAAATATTTATCTTGTTCTCTTGTACTCAGAAGATAGCATTATGAATGATGAAAATTCTATTTCCAATTGTATAATAAACAGAATAATAAATACAAAACTGCATAGACAAATGTTGACACTTTCAGATTTTACTTCAAGAACATTATACTTAAATAGCTGCTACCAGAAATTGTGGTGATTTTATATTTTTAATTCAGCACTTCTCTGTGTTCCACAGAACATTGTGTTTCTTTTATACAGTTCATTGGGTTCCAGAAGAGAAAAAGTTTTAATTGAGGAGAAATACACGTGGCATACATGGCACCCCAATCTACATTGTTGCCTATAGTGTACATGAAGAGAGAGCTGTCTTGAATCTTCCTACTTTTGATAAGAATAAGTCCATTTTAGAATTAGCCTCCATTTCAGTGTAAATTGAGCAGCCACCTCTACTCCCCTCTTTGTATCCTCCCTTTTCTACCAGTCAGCTCACAAGGCCTTTCATGATGCTTAGATGACCACTAATGTTCTTAATAAAGTAATAAAACTATGATTTTGCAAAGCCCTATACAAAAAGTATTTACTCATAATAGAATTATATATATATGTATGAATATGTATATGTGTATGTGTGTATGTATGTGTATATATTGGTATATATGTGTTGATAGATATATTGATATAGATATGTATGTGTGTGTATACACAAACATTTGTATATATTGGTGGGAAAATGAGTTACTTGACACATATTTTCTTTGTAGGTCACCTGATCTCTACCTTCTATTGCTTGTAATAGAATAAATTATTTTAAATTATTTGTATTCCAAACATTGAGCAGCAGATCTTTTTTTACTATAACAAGGGGCAAGTAGGTGGCGTAGAGTATTAGTCCCGACATAAGGGAGAACTGAGTTCAAATCTAGCCTCAGACAATTACTACCTGTGTGACTCTGGATAAGTCATTTAGTCTCTCTTTTCCTCAGTTTCCTCATCTATAAAATGAAGATAATAACAACATCTCCCTTCCAGGGTTGCTATTAGGATGAAATGAAATAACAGTTGTGAAGCTTTTAGCACAGTGCCTGGCACATTGTAAGCACTATATAAATATTAGCTATCATTTTTATTATCAACAACAGTTTCAGTTAGGCATGATATATATTTAATCAAGTGAAGCAGAAAGCAATGGGATATTGATTAAAATTGAGCATGTGACCAAAAAGTTGGTTTCTTATAGGTCTAGAGAGATTAACTGAACATGCACAATCATACGTGAAGGATGAATCTCAGAATCATAATATTTCAAAGGATTCTCAAGGAGATTTAGTTAAACCTCTTCCTGAATAAGAATCCCCTAAATAACATAATCATAAGGGAGTCATCTATTCATTGTTTGAAAAGAATTAGTGAGGGAGTAACTACTAAGGTCTTCCCAGTTCTGGACAGCTCAAGTTGTTACAAAGTTTTTTGTTATACCAAGCCTAAATTTATTTCCTTGCAACTTCCATCCATTATTTCTATCTAAGACCCAGACAAAATAAATCCAATTCCCTTATCAAGTTGACAGCTTTTCAAGTACTGGAATCAATCAATCAATCAATAAGCATTTTTTTAGGTAATTGAGGTTAAGTGACTTGCCCAGAGCCCCACAGCCAATAAGTATCTGAGACCAGATTTGAACTCAAGTTCTCCTAATTCTAGGACCAGTGCTCTATCAACAAGCTGCCCCTAAAAGTATTTAAGCACCTCCTATGTGACAGGTACCTGGAATGCTACAGACTCTCAAGATGCAGGTACAAAGAATGGAAAAAAAAATTCCCACTCCAGAGCACCTTATATTCTAGTGAAGAAAACAAGCACATAGATAAAATGTATAATATATAATATGCATGTGCTTGTGTATGTGTGTGTACAAACACACACACACACACAGAGGGAGAGAGAGATAGAGAGAAAGAGAGGAAGAGAGGGAGGAAAGAGGAAAAGGGCAAAGAAGGGAGGGAAAAAGAGAAAGAGAGGGGAGAGAGGAGAGGGAGAGACTTTGGAGGTTGTCACTAGCAGCAAAAGACATTAGGAAAAACTTCATAGAGAAGATAGATAGTGCTTACGTTGTTTTTTAAAGGAACAGAGAGACTCTATGAGGAATAGGTAAGGTGTATTATAGGCATGTGGAAAAGCCAAAACAAAGACTTTGAGATTGGAGATGATGTATCATGTGTGAGGAACAAAAAGAAAGCTAGTTTGGCTGTATTCTCACAGTATAGGAAAATGAGTAATGTCTAATGAGTTGGGACCAGGTTATGAAGGGTTTTAAAACTAAAAGGTGGTAATTATATTTCATATGTAAGATAGATAGCATTTTCCATTTAAGTTTCCCTCTCCAAACTAAGCACTATTCACTCATTCACTCATCCATTCATTCAAGTTGACATGTACTTATTGTGTGTCCAATATACAGCAAACCATGCTGCCTTGGTGCACCAAAATAGAGGATTTACCCTGAAGTTAGGAAGGCCTGATTTCAAGTCCTGCCTCTACAACTTATTGGTTTTTTTTTCACTCTAGGAGAGGAACCTAATTGTATAATACACTCCAACAAATTTTCTAAGGCCATTAGTTTCAGAGAAGATGATAATTTAAATTGTTAGAAAAAAACTCATAACAAGAAGTTCCCTAAACCAATGAAATCACAGATTTAGTCTAAACAAAATAGCTGAAGTACTGTTTTAAGTTCTGGAGATACAAAGCCAAACAAGAAATCATCCTTTCCCTCAAGGAGTTCATATTCTGTTTGGAGGAAACATATATGCCCAAGTAAATGTGTGTGTGTGTGTGTGTGTGTGTGTGTAAAGTAAGTACAAAGTAAAGCGAGATACTAACAACCAGTTCTTCAACTGATTCGTAAATATTATGAGCTCAACATTCTTCTTCAATCAATTATGGAAAAAAAATTTAATTTAATTTAAAAAAAGAAAAAAAATCAATTATGAGCTCAATCATTCTAAATTATGAGCTCCTTGAAGTCAGGAAGTGACTTTTGCCTCTTTCTGTATCCCCAGGATTTAGTACAATGCCTGGAACATAGTAGACATTTGATAAATCTTTATTGATTAATTCTTGTTGCTTTCCTTTGTTATATTCTCCAGCTTATAAATGAACTTCCTAAAATGTGATACCCAGAGCTAAAAAAAATAATCCAAATAGAGTCTCACCATGACATTGCAAATGGAGACAATCATCTACCTTTGTTGTTGTTCAGTTATTCAGTCGAGTTTTACTCTTCCTGACCCGTAGGCCATATCATGTCAATACTGTCCTTGGGGTTCTGTTGGCAAAAGTACCAGAATGATTCACCATTTCCTTCTCCAGTGGATTAAGGAAAATAGAGGTTAAGTGTGCAGGGTCACAGCTAGTGTCTAAGGCTGCATTTGAACTCAGATCTTCTTACTCCAGGCCTATCACTCTATTCATTGAGCCACCTAGCTGCCTCACCATCTATCTAATAGTTGCAAAAGTTTCATCAAAAATAGGTAGGTGTTCTCTTAATATCTCTTGACTTATCTTAGGAATCAATTCAGTGTGTGTGTGTGTGTGTGTGTGTGTGTGTGTGTGTGATTTTTCAATCTAAAGATCATTTTCCTTGGAGGAGAAAACAAAAATTTTAGTTTTTACTCTTTTTTTACTTTTGTTTACCAGTTCTTTTGTATTTCAATTGGCCGTTATTATTAGCTTATCCACTCTTTTTGTTGTCTTTAACTTCCCTCACCAACCTGAGATCATTCTGTGTTTTACCATTCCTATCACAAAACCTACAGTACTATCCTATGCTATTGTATTCATTCTCCAGTACCTGTCATTATTTCCATCTTCTGCGCATATCTTTGAATAAATTTAATTTGTTTAACTAGGTCTCTCACATCCATCTCTGTAGACTGCTCACCTTTTCACTCCTAAGCAATATTATTTTTCTTCATATCTTCAAAATTTCATTCTTGGAGGATCTCTTTTTTTCATAACTATCTTCTTTTATGCCATGTTTGTCCAAGGCATTCTACCAATAATTCTTTTTTTTTTATTTTTAGGCAATTTGGGGCTAAGTGACTTGCCCAGGGTCACACAGCTAGTGAGTGGCAAGTGCTTGATCTGAGACTGGATTTGAACTCAGGTCCTCCTGAGTTCAGGGCCGGCGCTCTAACCACTGCGCCACCTAGCTGCCCCTTACCAACAATTCTTTTGAGTCCTTTGAAATCTACTCCCCCAAAATCCTGAGTACGTATAAAAATATACCTAGTTCTCCAATCCTCTGCTATCACAAATCCTAGAGGGGATTAACCAGTTCACGTTTCCCTAATCTCATCATTTTCATCTCAGCCACCAGATTAATGATAAGAATCAGGCCCAGAATGGGATATTCCTATAGTGTTTCCATTCCTTCAACTTTTTGAAGGATGAAATTATTGTTAAAGAAAGCCAAGACATTGTTAGCTGCTCTTCATTAAACAAAGAGAATGTTGCAGCAGATAAACATGTAGCTGAATGCCTTCATTAATAATATGATGCCTTTGTGTCATGCTCATAGTTTGTTTCTATGATCCCCCATCAACTAAATTCCTTTATTTCCATCCAGGTAGTTTATAATGTATTCTGATGATGATGTCGTTTCAATTTTTTACTTCCATTGATCTGCATTCAAATGATCTTTTTCTACTATTGGGCTATGCTTTGGTTCTTGGATTCCCTTATAGAAGTATGTCATATTTAACATAGACCTTTATTCTGCCACCCCTGTCTCCCCCTTACCAAACTTATCTATCCTTGTTCTTTTGAATGAACATTTTTAGATGCATATTACAAGCATGGAATATATATATATATGTATGTATATATATATATATATATATATATATACATTCTAAATTTTTATGCAGATTATGTGTGTTCATTAAAACACCTGAGGCTATCTACTGCATACTTTCTTCAGTTCTAGCACTGATAATCAGTCTATTTTTAGTCTTAGCAGAATCAGGCATTGACAGATTAGTCAGGAAGCATTTAAGAGCTTACTAGGTGCCAGACATAGTGCTATTCATTAAGGATAGAGAGGCCAAAAATTGTTCTTGCTTTCAAGAAGCATACATTCTATTGATGAATGTGAAATAATCACTGTAAATAAATATAACCATAAGCATTTAAAATCATTTAAAGAATGATATTACCAAAGTTCTGCAAAAGTTTTGTTTAACGTGCAGGCTTTTACCACTACAGAAAAAAAAAATGTAAGCAGTTTTAAATGCCAGATTTATACAAACATGTACCATTTCCCACTGTACTACCTACACCACTATGTAACTTGTGTAACATAGGAAAATTTACAAAGAATAAAATGATTTAATTTTTAATGTGTTTCTCCTCCTAAAGATATCTCTATTATGGGTGGGGTCTATGCTTTTGAGTTTCCTATATGCGAGTAGAAATGATCATCAAAGATTTTTTTCTATGAAATATAAATGGTCAGGATAACACTGGTGGGATGTGAATATTTATCATTCCCACTTTATAGAAGAAAAAAAAATTGTACATCCACAGCCTTTTTTATCTCATTTTTCTCTCCTTCCCAACTATTCAAGACTAAAAGAAAAAAAATTATGCATAGAAAAGCAAAATAAATTGCCACATTTACTATGCCAAGAATAGCACAATAGCATGCCTTTACATTCACATCCTATAATTTATTCAGCCATTCCCCAACTGATAAGCAACTTCCTTAATTTCTAGTTCTTTTTGAAGACAAAAAGAACAACTACAGATATTTGTATGCATCTTGGATATTTTCCTCCTCTTTCAATATCTTTGGGACACAGGGTTAGTAGTATGCTCAGTCAAAGTATATGCACATTTAATAACTTTTCAGAGATGGTACTAAATAGCTTTTCAAAATGACTGGACCAATTCACTGCTCTGAGAACAGGACACCAGTGTCCATTTTTTCTGCAGGTGTTCCAACATTCATCATTTACATTTTTGTCAACTTTGTCAATCTGATATATGTGAGATAAAACCCCAGAGTTATGTTCATTTATATTTCTCTAATTTTTAATGATTTGGAGAATTTTATGCAGCTATTCATAGTTTATATTTCTTTCTTAGAAAATTGCCTATTCATATTCTTTAGGATTTGTCTATTAGAAAATGGCTTTTGTCTCATAAATGTGTATCAGCATGTATCTAGACCTGTAATTTCATGTCTAGAAAGTCAGACATCTTAGAAACTTGCTGTATTTTTTCCCAATTCAATGTTTCCCTTTTAATCTTAGATTAATTGGATTTGCTCATGAGAAAGTATCTTTTTCTTAATTTTGTGTACTCAAAATTGTCCATTTTATCTTTATTGATCCTCTCTACCCCTTGTTTGGTAATAAATTCTTCTCCGATCCGTAATTCAAAAATGTGATTTCTTCCTTACTCCAATAACACAGCTATGATGTGATCTTTTACATATAGTTCATGTATCTAATATATTATTATATATATATAGTACATATAGTTCATGTATCTAGTATATTATATTGCTATAATATACCAGATATCATTATATCTAGTATCCATGTGGAATTTATTCTGGTATATAGTGTCAGATGTTGATCTAAAAACCTTATTTCTACCAAATTATTATCCAGTTTTCCCAGAAGTTTATCAAATAGTGAGTTTTTAACCTAGTAGCTGTAGGTCTTGGGTTTATTGAATACTATCTTGCTAGTTTTGTTTGATTCTGTATGTTGTATACCTGGTCTGTTTCATTGATGAGCTACTACATTTTTTTTAATCAATCCAATATCATACTGATGAATACTGCTTTGTACTATAGTTTGAATTGTGGTAACATTAAGCCCCTTTCATTCCCATTTTTTTTTTTTGCCCTTGAGATTCTTACCTTTTCTCCTTCCATATTTTTTCTAGTTTTTTTTAATTCCTATTTTCTTGTGGTCCAATAATTCTTCAATTATCTCTCCTTGATCTGTGTGTGTATTATGTCAATAACATTATATATGCATATATATGCATGTACATATATATCATATATATTATGTGCATATATATACATAACATTTTTCTGTTTTTTCAATCTATTGACTTCAAATATTTTTGTTGTCTCATAGAATCATTCAATGATATTTAATTTGTTCTAATGTTCTAGAATTCTTACTTACATAAGGTTTTGTATCTCTTGTGCTAAGCTTTTAATTATCCTTTTAAGACTTTTCTCCAAAACTCTCATCTGTTTTCTAATTCTACTTTCTTGTACCCTCATTTAATTTTCAAAATAATTTTTATCTCTTGCTTTATTTTTTCCAAGAATTCTAGTACAACGATCACATGTATTTCTTTGAAGTTTTGCTTTTACATATTATGGACTTATTCTCCTCTTCTGGATTTGTGTCTTGGGCATCCTTGGGATTTTAATAGCTTTATTTTTGTGACTCTTTCTTCCAGCCTTACTTCCTGTTTTAGGATTTTGTGTCATTCCAGGTTCTGTACTTTTTTTTTTTTGGTGGGATTGTCATGACCTTGTATGGTACTGGAACATTTTATCTACGGCCATGTTACTATGTTCTTTCAGTATTGAGAGCTGTGTTCTTCAAAGATCACAGGGGCATCTCAGTCTAAGATGTTCCATTCTTTCATCAAGCTTTATGTGGCCTCATCAAAGGCATGATATGATTGTTGCCCTTCTGGATTTTTATACTCTAAGACTCCAATTTGGGTCACAACAACACAGCTGCAGGCTTTCCTCTAGGTGGAGCTTCAATGATCATTAGATGGTCCCAGTCTGCACAGTTAGCTGGAAGGCTCAGTAGGTTCAGAACAACATGTCTATCCACTTACATTGATGCTTAACCCTGAGACCCAATCTATAATCCACTTTGGTGTCGATAAGCATCACAGCCACTGTCTGGCTACCCATTTTGAGCCTGGGAGTTGAGACTGAGATCTTTGGGGTCCAAACAGCAGTATTGTGTCCCTGTTAGGAATTTGAGTACAGAGTTTACAAGCCTAGTCATCCCATATTCTACAGTTTCTGCCCACCTCACTTATATGTGTGTTCAATTAGTTCATACTTCTTAAAAATATATTCCCATATATTTTTATATATGATCAATGTGACAATTCATTTTTCTTTGTTGTAATCATTCGCCATAATACAAAAGGATAGAAACTGTACCTTCAATTTTATTAATGTAGGAGAAGGCAAGCAAATTCCTCCTATCAATGCAGTTCAGTAGCACCTTTTCTAAAACGTGCAGTATTAAAGAGTTGCCTAGAACACTGAAAAATTAAGTCACTTGCCCAAGGTCACAAAGCCAATAGGTGTGATAGAAGTCTAACTCTGGTCTTCCTGGCTTCAAGCTGGTTCTCTATCCACTATGTTATGCTGTGCCTGTTATTGCAAAGGAGAAGTTTCACTCTTTTCAAAAGATAGTTTTTGCAAAGAAGGGAGGGAGGGAATGGGGGCATGATAAAAAAAAAGAAAGTGCATCCATGTAACATGAATTGTATGCAGACTTATTTAGACATTATTAATGTCTTATTTAGTTGATGCACCTCTCTATTTAGAAGATTCTATAGAAATATATTCTATGAGAATAATAATAACATACAAGAAAAATTCCCTGGAGAAACTGTGAACTATGAATGGACATTTTGTAACTAGCTTCAACTACATGGTTGGGAACAGAATTTTTTTTTGATTGGCAGCATAGCCAGAACCCTTGACTTCTTACAAAGGCCTGAATCAGTTCGATTTTCTTTATTGTTCCATTCTAGCCTGTGTAATTCTGTCTCTCTTTTGCTCAAATGTATTTGGTAAAGGAAAGGGTGATTTTAGAGATGTTTTCCTCCTCTCAGGCTATATGACTCCCAAGAATTGGATCTTTATCCTTAGCCTCTTTTTTCTCACTTTTTCTATTCTGATAGAAAGGAGAGGCATTTCCAACCTTAACAGAGTAAGACATGACTCCAAAAGTCAGATTCCATGCCAGATGTTATAGATAGTCCAGCACTGATGCCCTCAGAAGTAAGGAACAATCTTCAGGAGCTACCTTCTGGAACAAAAACAATAAAAGTTGAAATGAGGACTTATGTGGTATCAGTGCTGCCTTTGGATGTGAACTTGTTGGGACCAATGGTATGTATGAGGGAAAATGAGGGCTCAGATTCTTAAAATCTGGGCCACTTGTATTGGTGCCACAAATACCACAGGTTTGCTGGGAATCCCACCCACCCAATTTGTGTCTTAATAAACTCACTACTTGAACTGAAAGAAGGCTTCAATGGTCAAATTCTTTCAAAGCAGACTTCTGCACTGGACCCTTGCATTTGGGGGTTCCTAGCACCCCCAAATCACAATATATTTTGGTGACCCTGTTATAGGGAATTGCTTGACCCCTTCAAGCTCTTCTCCAGCCAAGACCAGAAGATATGTAAGCCTTCCCTCTCTATATATCCCTTTCTCAATCTGCAATTGGGGTCACTCTTCAAGCACCTAGGAAAGCTTGAAAGTGTTTTTCAGGCCTGATACTCTCAGGTTCCATTGAGGTCAGACAGTTATGAAGCTATTTAGGACTCTGGCATACCTTCTGTCTATTGGAGGATGCCCTATCTGAAAGTGTATGCCTAATTCTCCTGGTTCTCTAAAATGCTAGGGAACTGGCAAAACTGCAAGTACTTTTTGGTTTCCTGAAGTTTACTTCCCTCTGCACCCCTGGATCCTTCTTCATGGAGGACTCCCTGCCCCCATATCCATGC
Organism: Vombatus ursinus; assembly: GCF_900497805.2. Lineage (NCBI taxonomy): Eukaryota > Metazoa > Chordata > Mammalia > Diprotodontia > Vombatidae > Vombatus > Vombatus ursinus. Next base: position 3,529,554 of record NW_020940360.1, read on the forward strand.
CTGCAGGATCCCCCTTCTCTTCCCTCCTTATGGCCAATTGATCCTCAAAGCTGGACTCAGCAGGACTTCCCCAAGATTTGCCCCTAGGTTAGAACTGGAAAAATCTTGTTCTCAAAGACCTTGAAAAGGAAAGCTTTGTACCCAGCCTCAATACAATCTAGAGGACCAAGAAAAATTGTCTCATTTGTACAGGGGATTTCCGACTAGCCTTTCTGAGCTTTTGGATTTTCCTATACTGATCTGTATCACCCTGTCCATTCCTCATGTTAATCTGTTCTATTGTCTCTGTGTGGTATGAGTGAGTGTCTGTGTTGAATCTGACATCCTATAAGGTTTAAAATGTAACCAGACAGCAAAGGAAGCTTCTAAGGGCTGTAGCTGGACTTTTCTTGGAATGCCTCTTTCTCTTTCTCTTTCTCTCCCCCTCTCCCTCCCTCCCTGATTGCAGTCACCTCAGAGGAGCTGGAGGATAAGAGAAAGAAAGATGCTTCATTATTTAGGTTATATGATTGATAAAAACAAATAGAGGAGGGTAAGAGAAGTGTCAGGTCAGAATTAGAAAGAAACAAGATATGTGCAATTTTAAAGGGGCTTTAATCAAAGACCATCAGAGAGATAAGTAAATAGAAGGAAAGGCAAAAATAGTTTTAGCATGTAGGAATGAGAGGAACATGGATAGAAAGAAATGGATAGTCTACTTGATTGAACAGTGTGAACAGAGGGTTTGAGAGTTCGACTTACAACAAATTTGGCTTACAAGATCTTTAAAGAGACACCTTAAAAGTGAAGCCTTGAAGCTCTACAGTACCTGGGAGAAGGGATGAGGTGCCAAGTCCCTGACTCATCTGTCTGGAAAGTTCAATGCCTCACTTTGGTTGTAGAAACAAAGGAAGCTTAAGTAAAATTTCAAAAAAAAAATTCTTAAGATTCTTCTTCCTGTAGTCCCAACTCTGACCAGGCTAAGGCTACAATAAGAAGTTGGAACAGCTAAAAACATCTTAGCAGATTCTGGAGGTTTTGAGATTAATCATTAAGGAGTTTTGAAACACCTCCTTAAAACCCCTGGTCACTCCGTCTTCCTTAGTCCCTTCTCCTAAGTCAAGACGGTATCTCAGTGTAGGGATTGCAAACAGCCCCAGGTTTTTCTGTTAACCCCCCTCATCCCAGATCAGACTAGGAGAAGAGAGTTTCACTCTTCCTCTTGAGCCTTCGAATTCCCATTCCCCCACCTTGCAAAAGGAAGGAGGGGGAAGGGTAGCAGCTATAGCTGGGCACCACTGGCAATGACCCTGGCCCCTAGGCACCCTGTAGCCCATCCAGAAAGCCTGGAAGTATCACCCAGATTTAGTGCACTCTGCTCACTGCCCTTACCGGCAGCTGTGGGTGAAAGTGAGATTAGTCAAGGCAGTATGAGGTAAGAAGCAAACCTCAAACTTGGGTAAACCCACTCTTTTAGAAGTTGTAGTTTTACCATGTTAATGATGAGATGCCAATTTTTTGTGAAAAGTAATGCAGTTGATGTCATCTGAAGTTGATTTTTTGTGTTACAGCTAAAACAAGTTGGCTATTATTTAGGAAAATTTTAAGATTGTTGGTTATTTAATTAATGCTAAAACCTAAAGCTGGTAATTGATTACTGTGCCTGTGGAAAGGAGGGGATGAGGTAAAAGTCCACAGCAGCTCTAAGGGTAGATGGGGTGAATAGGAAGCCCCTTCTCTGGGGTGGCTTTCGACAAAGTTATCCCCCTTTATTTTGTAAACTTGCCAAAAAGCTTATTTGGGTTATGGAGTTCCTAAACAATAAACTTGGCTTTCTAATAATTTGCAAGTATATAGAAATGATCTCTAATGATTGGCTTTTATACCAGTACAAAATTAAATTTGAGATGTAAATCCTGGTAAATTTTTCCCTGAGCTGTGATTAATGAAACTTGCTATTTGAGGTGAAAGCTCATGGGACAGTAACTGATTTTATTTTGAGTTGTCTAATGGATCATAATAATCTATCCACAATCAATAATCAATAAGCCAACATCTAAGAGAAATGCCACAAGCTACTTAGAGAAAATATGATTCAGGTGGAGTTCTGCATTGGGAAAATCTGAGATGACAATTTTAGCCTCAGTCTAAGATGGGATCCTCCTGGCTCAGTTTCCCCATTGTGTTCATTTGAAAATGAATGTTACCCACCTGGCTGTTCCTGAGTCTGGCTATAATGTGGGACTGATAATGGTATCGTTGGAAAACTGTGAATTATCTGAATTGTAAGGATGTTTTATCCAGTCACACTTGGTATAAATCTTGTCCCTGCTTTATCCTTTTATAGCAAATTTCTATAATCAGAGCAAATGGTCAGTAAAAGAGATAAGGACAATGCAAGTGTGTGAGATCTTGCTGTTTTGACCTGAATATGTAGACATTCCATATCCCAAATGACTGAAATTAAATCAGAAACATCTTCAGTTTGGTTTGGGGAAGAGAATGCCAGTGTAATCAATTTTCTTAGAGGGAGATAACTTATTTAGCCTAGTCTTACTTAAGTATCCTCTCAAGTCTTTTGTTATAATTGGAGTAAAAGTCAATCTCTGGCAAATTCAGTTGTGTAACTATTTAACCCAGGGGTAGAAAACTTCTACCTTCAAAAATGTTGTTACTTACCAGTAACATCTGATCCTCCTAGAAGATTTGGAATCACAATGGAAACTTTCAAGACAGTTAAAAAGATCAGACAAGCTTGTATGTCAAATGTAAATGATTCTAATGGGGATCTTGCTTTCTTTGTTTTCCCCTATTCTGACATCATTTTTAATTCTTCCTATATTTGGGCCCTGTATATTGAACTTGCTTGTCAGATTTGTATCTTATAGACTATAGGACATTCACCTGCAGTTGATAGCAAACAGTGGATACCAACCCATGTTCTCCCATTATCCCTGGGATGTAGACTGTGCTTGGTTTCAGTCAATTTCCTCTCTGACACCCCCTCAAGGCAGACACAGCTCTTTGCCCCTTGCCAGCAGGAAGCAGTTTCAGAAGCCCAGACCTTTGCCCTTAACCCCAAAAGATTTTGGGTCCCCTTTGTTTGATAGGGGAATGATGGGGTGCTAATGATGGACCCTTAAAAAGAAAAGACCATGTCTTTGGGACCTGAACCACAAAGCCCCTGAACCCAGATCTCTGGTATTTGCCTGAGGAACCCAGTCTATCCCAGTCAATAATCCTTTTAATTGCCCTTTCACTGGGGCTCTCCAGCCACTTAACTCCATCCAATGTCTGCACCTGGCCCTACCCCAGGCTACTTGCCACTCCTTAATCCCATCCAGATCTTTCCACAACCTTTCTGTATAAAAGTTCCAATTTTATCTTCACCAAATTCCTTAAGAGTCTAGCTTACTTGTATTGATGTCACAAATAAACTCCCTATTTTGACAAGAAAAAAGGAAATGAGTTAAGTTTTGAGCCTACTTCTCCAGAAAATAAGGTTAGGGGGAGGAAAATATGCTCCAAGATCATTGAAGGAAATATCTGTTCATTTGTTCTTGCTATATCTTTAAAGTAAATATCCCTTTTAAGTGGTTAAATGGGAATGGATTGGTAGTCACTGGCTCATGACAATGAATGCAACACAGCTAGTGAGCCTTCAAGTCAATGGCATTCAGAAGAGATCACCCCAAATCCTCACAGTTCCCCCTTTGGGCCTTAAGGAGCAATGTAGCCAGTCTATCCTGAAGAGAGAGCCAAAGTAATTGATGTTACAAATGAGACATTTAAAAATACACAAAAGAGAAAAATGAGTTCATAGAGACACACAGACAAGCAGAAAAATGTTTTTGCTACTGTGCTTAATCTAATATTTACTTTTTATGTCCATAATAGATTCATGATTTCATATACCAAATTAAAAGTATCTTCAAAGAAGTTACTAAAAGAAATTTCCTTATTTGGTATCAGCCTGGAAATCTATCCATGCTACACCATAATATCAATTTTAAATCAACAAGGATTAGTGAAAACTACATAGCAACCACCAGAGTTCTCAGAGTACATGACTAGGAGAATATCTGTCTTCCTTCTTCCTATGTTAATAAAAGTACATTGTAGGGCAAAAATCTGAAATTGATGCCAGAATATTTTGCTTTCACAGATATTTTTGGCATCCATCATAACAAGATGTTCTTGTGGAAAATAAAATTTAAAAGGAGACCAAATAGCACCAGTGGACTGCCAAATTATACTTCTTTGTGACCTTAAATAAGCTTCCCAACATTTGTTATTAAATAACTTGCCCACAAGCCATATATTTACTAGATTATTTATTTTATAAAATGTAAAGTATTATTTCTTATAAATAAATTGGAACACTACCATTATAGTGCCTATTCTTTTCCTTAATTTTGTTACCCTTAATAAAAAACACTTGAAAATCTATCTTCTTTGCTTTCATACAGTTGGTATAATTTTGATTGGAATGTCACATTCTTACCAGTTTAAAGTCTTTAGTAAAATTCACCATATTTCTTACTGTAATAACCACAGCTTACCTTTCACTAATGCCAAATACCATTACCAGTTTCCTTTATGTGGGCTGCTTTTTAAAGTGAACATACCATGAGAATCAGTTTTATTTTTAAAGAATTTCTTTTTATTTGGATATAGTTCACCATTATAAATAAAATGATCTGTAGCACTTTTAATAGCATATTGGCAGAATTTAACATAAAAACAAAAAAAAATACCTTGCAAGATCATACAGAAGGAGAGTCTTCTATAGTCCAAGTGTATATATGTCAGGAGGAAGTGATAAGTGAATATTAATAAATCAACAAGGATGTGTTAATTGTCTTGTGTGTGCCAGGACTTGGGCTAATGGCTCTTAATATAAAGAAAAAAAGGAATATTTCCAGTCCCAAAAGCTTAAATTTTGTCAGAGAATATATTTAACTATGTTTAGCCAACTTGCATTACCACAAGAAAAGTGAAAAACATCAGTGAAAATTAGTTTTTTGTCTATTATATGATATTAAAGTGTCTATGTTATAGCTCCCCCCCAAAAAAAACTAACCTGATTTTCATAGACAGATCTATATATTTTGTGTATGTTTGTGGAAAGACTTTGGAGGAGGGCTTTATGGAAAGGAGAAGTAGAATTTGATTCCTACACTTCTCCACTTTCAAAATGTAGAAGTAATTGTAAATACAATCTAATCCTATGTCCTCATTTCCTAGCTAAATAAACTGAGGTCCAGAGAGTGGAACCATCTTGCCCAAGGACACTAAGTTATAAATAGATAGGGCAGAAATTTTATCCCACACTTTTTGGTCTATTTGAGAAGGGCCATCTATTAACAAAGATCTAAGTTATTTCAATAATGTTTTTTCTTAAATTGAAAAAAATAAATAGGGAAAGATTAAGGGACATGGCAAGAGCCAGAAACAAACCACCTGGGGCTTGAATACTTCATAGGAGACTTTTCAAGTTGGAATGTTTTTCAGTATTCCTTTAGGGAATTTCAATTTAATTCAACTAAACAAATAATCATTATCTGTCTTCTGCTGTGAGAATAGTATACTAGGAGCTAGAGGACAGATGAAATTTAGATATGTCTAAGTCCCTGCACCAGTGAAGATTACCATTTTACATAATAAATACTTTAGAAATCTGCAAAGCAAAGGGGTAAGTAAAGCCAGAAAAAGCTATGCCCAGAGTAGAAAACCTCTATGACTTCTAACATTCATATGGGAAAACTGTCAACTCACACCAAAAAAGTCTCCTATTCACCCCATCTCCACTCCCATTTTTCATAGTTTACTGAGGCACTTGCTTCTCTTTAGGAACATCTAGTTGCCAGAGGAGGAAAAAATAAAAAGAAAGGTCTTCTTAAGGAAATTTTTCAGTTATAATTTGGTCCTGACATTTCCTAAACCAGAGAAGATATGGTTGCCTTTAATCATTCAAACTGCCAGTCTCTTTTTCATTTTTCAGAAAAGAAATGCATCCAAGAAATAGCAAACAATCCAACCTGTTCCACTGTGAACATGGAGATTTTTGTGGTTCTGGCCCCAGATATATTTTTTTTTACATCTCAGGGAACAAAATTTCCTTTTGCTTGCAGCTAAACTTTGAATTCATAATAGCAACATACTTCAGCATCATATGAACAGTAATGTTACATATGATAAAAGGATAGTCTCTCCCAAACTGTAGAACTTTGTGAGCTTAACTTTTTTAATCTGAAAATTGGGACAATAATACTCTGTTTATCATATACAGTAGGACCATTGTGAGAATAAAATTAAATAAGTAAAAATGTATTTTACATAGGTTTAAAACTATATACATATATATGTGTGTATTAATACCTAGTTATAGTTATATATGTAAAAAGTATGTCAGTCCTGCCCTAGAGAAAATAAGAAATCTGGAGGAATATATCACTGTTATCTAGGTTATGACGGAGGATAAAAAATTTCTTGAAAGAAGAGGAAAAGTGAAATAAATTTTAAAAATTAAAAATTTTAAATTTAAAAAATTTTTAAAATGTGAAGAACCAGAGGGTAAATTTAACCATTATAAGGAAGGAAAGAGGTAGAAGAATATGGCAGCAGAGAAGGAAAGGGGAAAAAAGAACAGTTTTTCAAGATAGGTAATAAGGAGATATTTCTTAAAGGAGGTAGAGATGGTAGAGATGGAGCAGCTTCTAATGGTCCAGGAAAAAACATTATGGCAAGTATCTGTAGATGCCAAGATTAGAGTGCTCATTTAATAATGGTCAGAGGAAGAAGAGATAAAAGACTGGCCTTGGAATCAGGAAGACCTGCGTTAAATTTCCAACTCTGGCGTATACCAATGCTTGACCTTGGGCAGGCCACTCAACTTCCGTGCCCTATACAAATATTATCTAAGCCTATGTTTCAGAGAGATGTCACTCTAAATTGATGGAGAGGTTTTCCTCACCTGAGCGTTCCTTATTAAAATGAAGTAACAGGTCCAGTCTCCATCCTGATTCCTACAGGAATGATCAGTGACTATTGATGATCACCAAATCAGCTATGTAGGGTTTAATGGCAAAAAGCTAAGCAACTTTCTGCCTTCCTGAAGTACCCCACCCCTTCGTTGACCTCCTTCACTTTTGGTGCAGAAAGGCTGCTGATAGTGGAGTGGGAGAGAGGCAAGTAGGTGGCACAGTGGATAGAGCACTGGCCCTGAAGTCAGGAGGACCTGAATTCAAATCCATCCTCAGACCAAAGACTTGACACTTACTAGCTGTGTGACCCTGAGCAAGTCACTTAACCTCAATTGACTAAAAAAAAAATGGAGTAGCTAGAAACAGAAGCAACAATCAGTAAAAGTAAGCATCCCTCTATCAAGAATAGCCATGTCAGACTAATCAAATTTCCTTTTCCTTTTTCCCCCCTTTTCACAAAGTAGATCAGGGGACATTGTAGACAGAGTAAATTTCAATTTTAGCAAAGTATTTGACTAAGTTTCTCAGTTCCACTAGAACATAAGATCACTGAAGGTAGAATATGCTTCATTTTGCCTTCTCACCTGCAAGGTACCTAGCCTGGTAACCTTGAATATAGTAGGTACTTAATCAATGCTTGATGAATCGGTGAATGTCATCTTTGTAAACATGATGTAGAAAAGCTACCTCAATTAATATTCCGCCCACCAATATAGCGAGGAACCCTGGGGTAAGAGAGAAGCAATGCATCTACAAATCTGTATACAAGCATTGACATTTTAATCTTAATTAATTTCCCGCTAAAATCAAGCATGATTCACTAAAATAAATAAACAAACGTACTTCATGTAAACTGAATAAAAAGTCTCATCTGTATTTTTGATATATGTGAATATGACATTACTATTAATAAAGTATTAATCTTTTTAAAAATGTTACTGAATTCATAGTCGTTTGGGTCATTACTTGTTCCTCAATTGGTGAATATTAATAGTACAAACAAATGTAAGGCTCCACAAGTTTGTTTGTTTGTTTGTTTTTAATTCAAAAAGATCTTCATAGTCAAAATAGTTGGTAACTACTGGATTAGGTGTAATAGAGTTAGGTGAATAAAGCAATTGGTTGAATGTCCAGAACCAGGGAGTAATCATTAATAGGTCAACATTAGTTTGGAAGAAGTTCTCTCCTGGAGGGCACCAGTAATCAGTTGTTGGCTCTTTGCTATGCAATCATTTTATTACTGACTTGAATGAAGATATTGAAGGCATTCTTGTTAATTCTGTAAATGATATATGGCTAGAATATAATAATAATAATAGCAATAGCAATAATAATAATATAGCATTTGTATAGCACTTTAAGGCTTACAAAGTACTTTGCAAATATTCTCATTTTATCCTCACAATAACCCTGGAAAGTTAAGTGCTGTTATTATTTTCTCCTTTTTTACAGAGGGGGGAATTGAGGCAGGCAGAAGTAAAGTGACTTTCCCAGGGTCACACAGGTAGTAAATGCCTAAGGAAATATTCAAACTCAGGTCTTGCTGACTTCAGCTCCAGAGTTCTATTTACTGCACTACTCAGATGAAGTCTGGATGCCAAATCATCTCATTCAGTTAGATGGGTTCCAGACTCGGAATAAAAAATCTACTTTGTAAATATATGATAGAAATGTGGCTAGACAGAAGTTAAATTGAGAATGATTTGCGGGTTCTAGTAGACCCCAAACAAAATGCCATGCTTAGTTCAATGATATGACATTTCAGGCCAAAAGTAAATAAATAAATGAATAAATTGATGAATGACTAAATAAACAAACAAGCAAACAGATGAATAAATAAATAAATGGTTGAATGCATAAGTAAATAAACTATCATAGGCGACAAAAATGGAGGCATGGCATAATGATGAGCAAAGTGATTGTTATTCTGCGCCATATACCTGTTCAGACAATATCTGGAATAATGTCTTCTGTTCTGGGAACTATATTTTAAGGACAGAGATAAGCTAAAGCACATTCCCAAAAGAATTACCAAGTGGCAAGGACACTGGAGACCATGAGGTATGAGGAACTGTTGAAGGAAGTCAGAAAGCTTGCACTGGAGAAGAGAAGCCCAGCTTTATTCAAGACTCTAAAGAGTATTCATGTGGGAAAAGGATTAGGACTTTTTCTGCATGGGAAAAACTGGAAGCAATGTCATGAAGTTACTGAAAGTCACATTTAGGCCTGAAAAAAGGGGAAAGGTCATAACAATTAGAGTTCTCTGAAAGTGGAATAGGTTACCTTGGGGGGTAGAATGCTTACTATCTCTAGAAATCATGCAGCAGGAATCAAATCAACCTTTATCAGCAATATTATAAAATGTTATCGAACGAATTCTTGTTTGGGGCAGTTTGGACTGGATGGAAATCGAGATTCCTTCCAACTTATTTGTTCTGTGAAGCATTTATTGGGGAAATGAAGTCAAATTCAAAACATGGGGCAAATTACGAAGGAGGACACGGATTTAGCAGTAGTATGGCATGACCTCCCCATATATAAAATGGGTACTTGGAAGAAGGATTTTAATGCTAGTCATTAACATTTTTTCTTGTATTTTTTAAAATTTATTATTTTATTTTTCCCCAATTACATGTAAAAACAATTTTCAAGATTCATTATTTTAAAATTGAATTTAAAATTCTCTCTCTACCTCCCAACCCCTCTCATTGAGAAGGCAAGCAATTTGATATAGGTTGTACATGTGCAGTCATGCAAAACTTATTTCCATATTAGTCACATTGACATGTATAAAAAAAAGCCCTCAAACTAAGTATTGAAACTCCTTCGGCCTCAATTTCTTTCTCTGTAAAATAGAAGCTATTGAACTAACTGCTCTCTGAGTCCATTCCAAAGGATATAGATTTAGATCTGTCCCTTATTAGCACCCTTTTACAGATGAGGCACAGAAAATTTAAGTGAATTACCCAGGATTATACAACTAATAATTCTATGAGGGGTAATTTGAACCCAGGTTCTCCTTGCTCAAAGTCCAGTACCAGTGCTGTCTTTCATATTTAACAAACTACGATTTTATGAATTCAACAAGTCCATGCATGTTTACTTCCCTTTCTTATAACACTCCAAGTATTGAATTCTTATAATTGTAACATACCATTTCAGTATTGTTTTGTTTTTCCTCCAATTTTGACAATTAACTGACTTAAAAGGTAATGCCCCTCCCATGGTGTTCTATAATACCACTTTTTCTCATAGCATGCTGATCTCAAATCAGGTCTTAATTCATCCTATTCAGTCACTGCTATCCAACCACAAATCCTGCTTTCATCTAGAGTTCATAGACATGAGGCTAGTTAGTCTAGTTCAGTGAGATTGTTCAGGGATTGTTTATTTTGTCAAGGTCTATGCCTTCATGGGTCATTAGCCATGCATGTGGCTACAGTAGTACACAAACTGCCCAGGACAGCAACTTTTCCAAACAGGTCTCTGGAAGAGCCTCATTGTCTCTTGCTCATGCATATGCCTGATTTCCCCCTTTTAAGTTTTCTCTCTAGTGCAGAGCTAAAAGTTTGGATTCTGGATATGGAGAAATTAAGCCTCAGTGAAAGGGGCTACTTTTCCAAACTCACTTCCTTCCAGGGAGCCTATGAAATCCCCAAATGGCAGGTGTGTTACAGCATGTACACATTTTCAGACACAAGGATGGTCTTTTTGGCACCCATATCCTTCCTTTAGCAAGCTTGTTCTTTATAGCCAAATGTGATAAAGCATAACATAAAATGAAACTGGCAGATCACGGGTAGCAGTGTTTCTTTAAGGGGAGGAATGTGAGAGGGAAATACATAGAGGCCCAAACAGCTACAAACTAAGATTGCACCTACTGCAAAGGGTAGTTGTCCCTAGGTTGAAATACTAGCACCTCACACTCACTAACTGTGTTATCCTGGACAAGCAAATTTTTTCTCAACTGTTTTCCTTGCCTTTGCTTTGCTTTGTTTTTTTTCCTTTTCTTTCCTTCATAGTGCTTCCCAATTTAACAATAAATAAAGTTAATACATCACTTTTTGGTTCACAAAGAACTTTACAAATATCATTTCATTTGACCCTCCTGCCATCCCTGAAAGGTCAATGTTTAATCTCCATTTCACAGAAAACTAAACTGAACTCAGATGCTCTGCTATGTTACTGCCTGTTAAACTTTGGGCAAATCTTTTGAGATTTCTAGGCCCCAATGTCCTTATCTTTGAATGAAGATGTTGAGCTACGTGACTTCCAAGTCCGCTTCAGCTTTTAATTTATGGGATCCAAAAGATTAATCAACTGTTTCATATACACATAGCTAGTAAGTATTTGAGGCAGGATACAAACTCTAGTCTTCTCCAAGTTCATTCCAGCACTCTATCTTCTATGCCACGTTATCCCACCTCTTACAGAACACTTTCTTCATTATAATATTATAAAGATAGGTATGAGGATAAGGAAACTGAGGTTGAAAATTATATATATATATATACATATATATGTATATATACATATATATGTGTATATATATATGTATTATATATATACAGAGAGAGAGAGAGAGAGAGAGAGAGAGAGTTTAGTGGCTTCTATTTCTATTTGAGTTTGACACCTCTGGTGTAGGTTACTGACCATGGAGTTAGGGATACCTCTTCAAATCTCAACCTCACTTTCTTCATCGGCAAAATGAAAATAATAATAGCCCCCACCTCACAGGATGTTGTAAAGACCAAATCAGCTATCATAAGGAAAGTATTCTGCATTCCTTAAAGTGTTTTATAAATGCTAAAGGTTATTACTAACATACAATTCAATAAACATATTTCTGTTAAAATATACTGGTTTAGGAAGGAATGAACTATTCAGTTCTGTGGATAAGAGGCAAAGAAAATGGAGAACATAAAAGATAATAGGTCTCCTCAAGCTCTTATTTACAGAAGATTCAAGTTTACTTCAGTAGACAGTCATTATATCTAGGAGCTCTAAGCAATTTTGATAAAAATTGTCACAGGATTTTGAGTGAAAGGATAATTCCAGGCCATTGAGATAATTTCTTTCTCTCTTAAAAATTCTACTATACTTTATAGAGGAATAATACGCTTTTCTAAAAATACAAGTAAACATTCCATCTAGACATTATTTTGTTTGTAAATGATTCTTTCATATATACTCACACATCCACATAATAATATCATACACACACACACATACACATGCATATATTACATTTTCTGTGGCTGAGGAGGTTGGAGGTGATTTTTTTTTTAAAAAATTGGTGGAAAAGGGGCAGAATAATCAATTTTCCTTCCCTAGCCTGAAATTGCAGCTTCTGCTGGGAAACAAAGGACTCTGAGGAAGGTGAAAAGGAACAAATTGTTTTCATGCTAATGCAGAGCTTGCCAAGCTAGAGACATACAAATGACCAAACATGAGATAGGAAGTTTCTTTTTTCAAATGAAATATGAAAACTCTCCATGAATCATCACCTACTTTTAATAAGATCTTCATTTACCAAGACCAGTGCAAGTTAAAAACTTCACACAACTATTTCCTAAGTCCATAGCCAGCAGAAGCTGGCAGCTTCCTCCCAGTAAAAATAAACAATTTGCTGACTATGCTTTGCTGACTGCGATCTCCTCTCCTAGCCCAGGTCAGGCCTTTCTTTGAAATCTCTGGCTCCCATTTTTGTATAGCATCCATGCCCTGGACTGTCCTTTAGTTTTGTGCACAGAATTCACAGTTTTCCTGCATTGATTGAATGGAGGTGTTTTAAAAGATCTTTCCTCTATTTGCTTGGATGACAAATTGGGAATCAGGAAGGGACCACAGTTTTACAGGTTGGGGGGTGGAGAGGAAACTTATCCAACTATGTACTCAAAGTGAAAATATTATAGATATTTCCAAAAAAGTCAAATTCCTCCAACAATGCCCTCTTTTATCCAACTCCCTGAGGCTTCTCCACCTCCAATGAATGTTTAGAGAGCCTTCTCAGTCCCTTAAAGCTACACAGCACCATATTTATTTTTCCCTCTCATTTCTTGTATGGTAAGTATATATAAGTGCCACAGAAAGCCATGAGGCACATCTTCTGCTGGAGCCAAGAAAAACTGCTGATTCATAATGCAAATCTTTGCCACCAAGCAGGGAACATTTTTCTCCCCAACTTGCATAAATCTTAACATTTCAGGGATACAGGTGGAAATTTAGAAAATTAAATTAAAGCTGAATTCTTCCTCTGAGAAGCTGAATAATTTTTATATCATTTTATTCTTATCATCTCATTGATGAAGAAATGGGAACAGATGTCCATTCTAAAATTGAAAATACCTGAAGTCACCCCATAAATTAAAAGCAAAGTCAAGAATCATCTATACACTAGGGTTCCTTAACCCAAAATATGTGAAGGGTTATTAAAATGTCAAAGTTTTCATAGAGAGTTAATTCAGGGGGCTGTGACAGGGAGTGTAAAATACCAAGATATGGAGACAGGGAGCAAGAGGGTCATAAGGTAGGGAGAAAAGGAAAGATGTGGATCATCTTGGCTTTCCATCTTATTTAATTATTCTTGCTATCTTGGTGCTAAAACCAGTGTCTTCTACCTGCTAAGGAATTATAAAATGTCTATGTGCTAAAAGGTGAAGGACCACTCAATTTCAATGCCCCCTGACAAAGTTCTAGTTGCCTTGGCTTGCTTATAACACTGCTATTTTCAGTTCAGATCCAATTCATTCCTCAAAGGTACACTGAAATCCTTAATCCTTCTCAAAACTTCTTCTTTCCTGACCACTGTAGTACAGAATGATCTCTTAATAGGAATAATAACTGGCATTTATATAGTGCTTTAAGGTTGGCAAATCACTTTATATACATTAATTCATTTGATCTCACAACAACCCTGTGCAGTAGGTGTTGTAATTATTCCCACTTTTCAGATAAGTAAACTAAGGCACAGAAAGGTCAATTGACTTACCCAGACTCACAAGCTGGTAGGTGTCTGACACAAGATTTGAACTCTTGTCTTTATGACTCCAGGTCATATGCTCTAGCAACTAAACCAATTCCTATGGTACCTAATGATGGTACTCTTTATATGAAAAATAATTGCAGATTGCCCTGTGTCTCTGTTGCTTCCTGTGTAAAATAAAAGGGTTAGATTTTATGATTTCTAAGATCTCTTCCATTGCTGACTCAAGCATTTCTTTTGCAATTATATAATTTATTATTATGTTATGTCTCAAAATAAATTTCAAGCTTCTAAAGGATAGGAGAGGTATCCTATACTTCTTTGTTTGCCCACAGGTGCTCAAGCACAATGCTATCAATCAATCAATGGGAATTCACACAGGTCCACTCCAAATATCCATCAAGCAATAAGCATTTCTAAGTGTCTGCTGTGTGTCAGGCACTATGCTAGGTACTAAAGATGCAAGTATACACGCACAAAAAAATGAAAGTATCTCTACTCTTGGGGTGTTTACATTCAAAGGAGGGAGAAAACAAACAAATCTAACTACAAACAGAATAAATATAAATAGATTAAATGCAAAATTAATATAAAATAGTTTGGGAGAAAGGCCACTACTAATTTGGTGACTGGAAAAGGCTTCATGTAGAAAATCTCGATACATCCATAGGAAATGTGCATTAATTTTGGCTGAATGAATAGTATTAACATGTGCTACCATAATTCAGAAAATAGAGATAACGTGAATGGTAACCATAGGAAACTTATGCGTGACCATGTGATTAAAATATTACTAAATTAGCTTTCTTTCTCATGTAGAAAGGACATCTTTATAAGAGTGAAAATGGATGGTGTTTATCTAACTTCTTAACCAATGTTCAGTAGATTGCCCATTGCTGTAGTTCATTCTTAGACCTCAAGGACATAATGCCCTGGATGGTTCAATGAGAGACACATTCATGGCAACTGTCCACTGATTGTCAGAGATGATGTAATTAGCTTGCTCTAAACTTCTCAGTTGCCTGATTAAAGAGCATTACTACAGATGGAACCTTTCAAAAGAAGTCACTTCATAGAAATCTTGAGCTCTTGAGTTGAAAGTTACATTTAATGGCCTGACTGTGAAATTGTGATGACCTCCACATATTAGATGCTACTTCCCTAATAAATCGCCCTCTGTCAGCCATGCAAATTAGCACAACCCAAAACTTAAAATTAATTACACTGTCAGAGAAGTCAGGGAGGAAAGAATTTTAATAATAATAAAAAAGTTCTTGGGAAGGGGTAGGGTGAGTAATGGCCAGCAGTTGGACAAAGGAAGAAAGTTTGTTATTTCCTTCCCCTCTTATACATACTCTGGGTCAGAGAGTGAATGGTCATTTGGCAAGTGAAAGAATTAAATGGATTTACAGTGTAGGACAGCTGAGAAAATGTTGGACCTTGACAAGAGTCAAGGGTTCTGGCTCACAGTCTGTGAACAGTTTGCTTTCTCAACCTGAACAAGACTTCACATGTATAGAAATTAGTTTCCACATTTGTAAAATGAGGAAATTGGATTGTAAGATCTTTATGGACTCTTGAATTCAATTCAATTCAAGAAATGCTTTTACTCCCAGGTCTGTTCCTGACTTTCTCTGGACTTCAAAATCATGCCACCTCTCATTCTCCTCCATTTTTTTTCCTCTTCTCCTTTGCATGTATTCCTCTCTTATTAGAATGTAAACTCCTTAAGGGAAGGGACTAGCTTAAATTCTGCTATTATTTGTATCCACAGTGCTTGATACAGTGTTCGGAATATAATCAGGATGACTACTAAATAAATGCTCACTTCCTGCCTTCCTTCCTTAAGTACCTACTGTGTGTTATGCACTATGCTAAGTTCTGAGGCAACAAAATCAAATATATGACTGTCTCTGTTTTCAAGAAGTGGTATATGAAACATACACATATTAAAAACAAAACATTAAATATGAAGTAATTTGGCAGTGAGAGTAGTGAGATCAGAAAAGATCTTTTGAAAGGAAAACATTAGCTGAGGCTTGACAAGAGATAAGAATTCTAAAAGGCAGAGGTGAGCAAGGAAAATATTCCAGTCATTAGGAATGGCCATGTAAAACCATGGAGATGGGAAAGAGAATGATGTAGATGTAGTAGATAAAGCTTGGAAGTTAGAATCAAGAAGACTTTGGTTTGCATCCTGTCTGAGACACTAGCTAGCTATGTGAGCTTTAGCGAGCCACTTAATTTTAACCTCTCAGAGCCTCAGTTTCTTCATCAATACAATTTGGGATTTAGTGTTGATGCTCTGAATCTACGGTCCTATAAATCCTATGTTATTTATGGGGAGTGTCAAATAGGCCAATTGGGCAGAATATGTGAGCAGAATCAATGTGAAATGTCAGAAAAGATAGGCTGCATCCAAATTCTAAAAGGTTTTCTAAGGCTAAAGGAAGAAATTTTACTTTATCCTATAGCAGAGGTTGGCAAACTACAGCTTCTGGACTATAGTTTGCTGAGCCCTGTGAACCTAGAGGAAAAGGAAGTAACTGAAACTTCTTAAGCAGAAGTGTAATATGCTTAGAACTTTGTTTGAGGTTTATGGATTTATCCACTTCTAACATTTAATTACTCTGTGAGTCATAGTTACCATGCTCTCTCGATAGAAATAATTTGTCTGGACCATTCCCTTCTTTGCTTTGGTGAGCCTCTTTTCCTTTAATATACCCTATTTCCTTGTCCCCTGGACATTCATTGCATTCATGCTGCTCCTGGCCAGCTAAGACTCCATCTACACTGCAGTGTTATCTTAAAATAGGACCGCACCATCAAGAATATTAAGCACCAGATTTTTTTTTTACATCATCCTCTTTTCCTATTTCTCTTTTGTTGCTCCTAGACACTGCTATTCATCATGACCCCTGGGGTCCAAAGTAATGTAGAATAAACTTGGATTTATTCAAGTAGTTTATTAAACTCTAAATAAAAAGTGAGATAATGGTGATTATGTGCTTGTTGTCCTGTCAAACGTTGTATGTTGGGGCTGTGGTTGACTAGGGTCCAGTCAAGAGTGATGCTCGACACACGATAATTGTTGTAATGGCAGGTATAAATGCTTAAGGCCAGGTATTATTTTGTGCAAGACCACTGGGATCTGTTCATACTTACAGGGGTAGGGAAAAGGTCCTGCAAAGCTGCTGGCAAAGTCAGGTCACTGCTCTGCCCTGGGTGGAGATTGCGTTTGAGGAGGGAAAGCCACAGATCAAGAGTATGGGATCCCCTCCATTCAGGTTACCAGCAAGGCTATATCATGGCTCCCCTTAGGCAGAGTCAGAAAGACTTTCCCAACTCACTAAAGAGTCAGCCTTAATGACTCAAGTTGGCTGGTCTGCTCTAAGACTGGCTAAGCAATGGGCAAAACCATGTTTGCTTGTTTGTTTGTTTTATATGATTTTGGAAGGGTATAACTATGTGTAAGGGGAAGAGTTAGAGGTTTGTCTGGGGAGCACAAATATGATGAGCTCAACTGGTGCCTTGGGGCCAGCTAAGCTTATCTATATGAAACTTATGCCTATGAGAGTGTAACCATGAGGGTGAGACAGGGAAAACACTAAACATACGCCTCTTTATATTAAGAAAGAGTTACTTTGCTAAAGGGGTGGAGGGGCACATGCCTTGAAGTTACATTCACACATAATATGAGGGCTTTAGGCATCTAACTAAGTTATGGCTGACAGGGCAAGTTTCTCTGCTATACCCATTGCTTTGCTCTCCATTTCCGTAGGTTAGGCTTTTTCTTCATCATTCCAGGTTGTGGACTCTTTGTTGTGAGGAGAGTCATGGGTTTCACAGTACACACATAAACAAAGTGCATTTTTTTTTTGGTTAAGGAATCTCTATTCAGTCAAACACATTTCATTGTTCTCCCATCCTCATGACACTTAAAAGACATCACACTTCTCTCATCCATCTCAGTGGATATTATACAAACATCAGGCCTCCATGCTCTGCTTCTGTTGTTGTTTACCTTAGTTCCAATATCATTGATAAGCATTAATATAGCACTGCACACATTGAATTTAAACTTTGGTTGGAGAAAGGCGTTCTCCACTGCCCTCTATGAAGGCCTATAGCACTGAACCTTATGGTTCACAGAATTATAGAAATTCAGTGTTGGAAATAGCCTCAGACACCATCAAGTCCAACCCATATCTGACTAAGAACAAAACAAAGGGTCATTCAATCTTTGCTTAAAAAATCTCCAGAAAGTTAGATTTTACTATCTTTTGAAGTGACCTGATTAATGTTGTTATAACTTTAATACATTTTAAAATAATAATTTATTAAGTATCTATGAAGTGCCAGGCACTGTGCTAAGCACTTTACAAGTAACTGTCACTTTAGGCTCACAACAATCCAGGAAGGGAGGTGTTGTTATCCTCATTTCATAGCTGAGGAAACTAAAGGTATAAAGAATTTCAGTAACTTGCCCAGGGTTAGGCAGCTAGTAAATGTCTGAGACTAGTTTTGAGATCAGGTCTTCCTAATGCCAAGTGCAGGACTTTCTCTACTGTGTTAACAAGTATCTCTTAGGAATTTTTCCAGGTATCAAATCTAAAAATGTATCTTTTCAACTTTGTCTTGATTTCTCCTAGTTTTGTCCTCTGGGGGCAAGCAAAACAAGCCTAAATGATCTTTCTTTTCATAGAACTTCAAATAATGGAAAACATCTATCATGTCCTTTTTTTTTTTTCCTTCAGGTTGAACAACTCCAATTTCTTTATCCAGTGATTTTTAAGGCATAGTGCCAAAACTCTTCACCACCTTAGTGGCCCTGTTCTCGACATAGAACTTATCATTGTCCTTCCTAAGTTGTGGTACCTAGAGTTAAATGCAGAACTTCCAATACCATATGACCATGCCAGAACACACCAGAGCTATCACCTCTATTCCTGGACACTACATATCTCTTGATTAAGTCTAAGACTACTTTAGCTTTTTTGGCTGCCATAAGGTTGATTCATTATGAGCTTCAGTCTACCAAAACTCAGTAGATATGTTTCAAGTACCCTACCTGGTCATGTATTCTAACTTGTATACTTATGAAATTGATTTTTGAACCCAAGTATATGAATTTATATCTATCCTTATAATAAATCATATGAAATTGACCCAGTTTTCTAGCCTCCTAAGATCTTTTTGTATACTGAATCATCAAGGATATTAGTTATCTTTTTTTATCTTTATCTTTTCTAAAAACTAAATAAGCATGCCACCTCAGTATACTTTTATGCAAATCATTGGTCAAAATGTTAAATAACATAGGACTATGTATAGCTTACAGTCTTTCTGTACCAGCACTCCAATGTCCCCATAAAAATTACCAATGTACAACAAATATACAACATATACAACATATGTACAACACATATATGTATTCACACATGTATATATGCTTGTGTGTATACACATATATGTTAGAATAGAAGCTCCTTGAAAATAGGGACTATTTCATTTTTGTCTTTATATTTTTACCACCTAGAACAGTGCCCAGGTTTTAGTGCTTAATAAATGTTGGTTGGTTGGTTGATATACACAATGTCTTATAAAAGAAGATGTATACACAACTAAACCCTGCTGCCACTGAAAAAGAAAAAAATAAATAAACTACTGTTGATCTCTCAAGGCCTAGCCAAAGTTGATGTATATTTCCAAAAGGAAATCTTGTGCAGGATTACCATTTTGTGAGATCCTTTTTACATTTATCCCTATTAAATTTCATCTTCTTAATTTGAGCCAATATCCTCATCTGTCAGGTTAGCTTTAGCTCCTAACTCTCACATCCAATGTCACTCAGTTATTTCTCCCTGCTTTGCATCCTTAGCAAATTTGATCATTATTCCATCTCCATTTTTTAGCCAGGTTATTAATAAAATAATAAACAGACCAGGCACAGATACTGACAGTGTGGCTCTGGAGATCTTCATCTAAGTTGATGTTGGACATTTAATAATGATTCAACTAGCTCCATACCCACCTAATTGTACTAGCAAGTCTCTACATTGCCTGTCCATTATCCATAGCAAAAACATGAGATGTGTTGCCATTCTTCCCCGCCACCAGGAAAAAAAAATCTAGGTAAACTACAGTGTAATGAAAACTGACTGATTTCAAAACCCACTTCTAACACTAGCTTTCTGATCTTGGGCAAGTCATTCATCCTTCATAGGCCTCAGTTTCCTCATCTGTAAAATGAATTGGTTGGAATAGTCTCTGAGATCCCTCCAGTTCTACATCTGTGATCCTATACTCTTAATACTGTAGCATCCCCGATATGATAAATGCCAAAAAAAAGAAAATGAAGCTACTTCACAATGACTTGTTTATGATTCCATGCTGGCCCTTTGTGATCACTAATTCTTTCTCAGTGTTTACTAACCATTCCTTTAATAATATGTTTGAATTTGGTCCATAATTGAAGTCATGCTCACTAGCCTTTAGTTTATAAATTCTGTTGATGAATATTGGGATAGTTGCCTTCTCTAGTCTTGTAGTACCTCTCTCATTCTCACTCTTTCAAAGATCACTGACACTCACTTAACATCACCATCTTTCCAGGTCTTTGAGTATCCTAGAGGTAATACATCTGGAACATGTGACTTGAATTCAACAAGGGAGGTTAGGTGATTGATCTCTCAGTATCTCTCTACTCATATTGTCTAAAAGCCCCCAATTAGCCCTTTTGTTCTGTCTTTTCCAGTCCAAAGAAAATTGTCTTTGGCATAGCAAATTGGATTCAGTAAATAAAATCAAATAAGGTAAATAAAGAATCAATAAAGTCAGTAAATAAAGTACAATTTGGGGAGGTAGAGATAGATAATAATTTGTCTGAAATAGCTCAGGAAGTTTTAGTACAATAAGAATCAACAGGGTTAATAGGAGAGTTACAAAAACTAATGAGATTTTAGGCTGAATTGAAAAAGACAATATCTAATATGTGATATTACTATACGACATCTTGCTCACACCAAATTTAAAGTTTTGTTTTCAGTTCTAAGCACCAAGTCTACGGGGTGGGCGGGTCTGCAGAAATGAGGAGACTGAGAGATGACACGGTCTGGAGACTGATTAAAGACTTTTATCATAGAAAAGAGGCAAATTAGGGGTGACCATGTAATAGCTATCTTCAAGTGTATAAAGGGCTAATGTGGAAAAGAGGTTAGGCCTGCTCTGGTTGGTTCCAAAATCAGAACTAGGAGTAATAGGTACAGTTGACTAATAAACAGATTTATGTTTAATATAAATTATCTTCTAAACAATTTCAAATTGTACTGAACTATTTTGGGGGCTATAGATTCTCCTCTTATTGATGATCTTAAAGCAAAGTTTGAAATACTATAGAGCAGAAGTGTCAAAGTGACACAGAACAACTCTATTTTATCCAATCCTCATTGTAAAACAGTATCATTTCATTCATCTGGTGTCAATGTTGAATCGTCAGTGATTGAGTTTTCAAACAAAGGACACTCATTAATCCTTACCTTTTTCTTTTAAATATTTTGTTAGAAATCTTTTGAAAAATATGAATGTTCCACTGATTCAATAATAAATAGAAAATAAAATAATAGATGTTACTGAACATAATTTATTATTTCTTGATGAATCAAAGTCATCAAGATGAACATTAATTATTGCACTATATTGCAGTATAATTATGCCTTCCAGTGTCTTGGGATATATAAAGAGATTTTCCCTTACACTAAATGGCTCTACACAGTGATTTTCTAGTTGTTGTTGTTTTTCTTTTGTATCTCTCTTTTGGGTTAGTTGTCACTTCTCAGTGAAGGAAAGTGATTGTCTTCTCTCCTCTGAATGTTATCCCTTGAGCAAAGTGAGAAGATATGTATCAAATCCACATTCTCAGACAAAGGCCCCATTATCTTGTTTGGTAGTCATTCTGTTCATTGTTCCTCAAGGCTCTGTCCTTAGCTTTCTTATCTGTCTCCAGCTCTTCTTTAGCAATTTCAGTCACTCTCAGAACTTCAACTGTTGATTGTGCCCACATGTGTGCTTCTAGGAGGCAGAATG
This sequence comes from Vombatus ursinus, assembly GCF_900497805.2. Taxonomy (NCBI): domain Eukaryota; kingdom Metazoa; phylum Chordata; class Mammalia; order Diprotodontia; family Vombatidae; genus Vombatus; species Vombatus ursinus. The sequence continues at coordinate 3,551,589 of NW_020940360.1, forward strand.
CAATAGATGACAGTTACAAAGAAAAAAAATAGGCTTGATTTAAGGATCAATTTGCTAATAATCAGAGCTATCCAAAAGTGGAATAAATTACCTTGGAAACTAATGGGTTCCCTTTCATGGGAATCCTTTAAGCAAAGTCTTGACAGCTACTTGTTAAGATTATTTTGGAGAAGATTCTTGTTTGAGTGTTACTTTGACTGTAATTCTGTGACAATAATTATTTTTATTAAAATTCTTCTTACTATATTTGGTCAATCCTTCTAGTCTAATTTTATATCCTCATTCTGTTATTCAACATGATACCTATTATTCTTAGTTTTGAGTCATTTTTAGAGTTGATAAACATACCCATTCTGTCTTTATAGAAGTCATTATTAAAATTATTAGCCATTGTAGAGCTGAGATCAAATATCTGGGGCTTTCTACTAGGAAGTTGCTCCCCCCCCAGTCTGACACTGATTTTTTAATGACTACTATATTCATAATTTCATGTACCCAGTTAGAAATCCATCAAACTCTGCTGTCATTAAGCCCACGTCTCTCCATTTTGTCCTCAGAGAATAACATGATAGACTGTAAACTGTCAAATTACTTAACTACAAATCTCTACTAAAATCAAGGTAGATTATATCTGCTTCCTTTTCCTGATTAACAAGGTTTATACAGAAAATTTACACACACTCAAAAAGTAAATTATTTGGGCATGACTGTTATTGATGAAACTGTACCAGCCTTCTGTGACCATTGCTTCTCTGTTCCAGATGTTCACTAACTATCTATTAAATGATGTATTCTAAAATGTTCCCAGAAATCAAAATCAAGCTCACTGGCCTCTTGTGTGAAGACTGTACCTTATTATTTCTTAAAAAAGAAAAAAATAATAATTTCTCCCTCCTCAGTCTCATGAACCCTTCCTTATTTTTCCCCAGACTTTTAAAGATGATTGACAGTGGTGACACAGCAGTCACATCTGACACTGCTTTCAATACCCTAAGATATTGCTCATTTAGGTCTTGTGACAAAATCATTGAGGGCAACTAGAAATTATAGTAGTGCTAAGACCAGGTACAATATCTGTTCTTACTTATCACCTTACTTTTCTTGGATTCTAATTCCTCGTTAGCCACTTTTGTCCTGTGCTTTTCAATCATTAAAGCTGTACAGACATAATACTTGTCTTCAAATAGTCAATGAGATCTAATTATAATTCCTCAATAATTTCCTTAAGGTTCTGAGATTCTCAATTTAAAGTCTTCTAAAGGAAAGGCATAATTTCATTCACTTTCTTTTAGAGAGTCCATCCAAGTTTGTCCAGTAGTTTTGAGGCTTAATGGTGACAAACTCGTGGCTAGGTTTAAGTAGATTATTTATATTTCATGACTTGAAGTTAAACTAATCATTTTGACCTATGGTTTGGCTTTCAGATGAGGCTTTAAGTATGTACCACAGGACCCAGACACATAGATAGGTGCAAAGAATGTCCTATCCAACTTAGCTCTTTTAAAGAGCTTTAATAAAATGTCCCTCTTTCTTTTTTTTTTCAATAAACTATGCCACATTGAGAAAAAGTGAAGTGCAATTGGAGTCAGAAAGACCAATTTTCAGATTAGATTATGTCAATTACCATGCAAATGATCTTAGGCAGTGCACTGAACTTCTCTGAGACTCAATTTCCTCACATTTAAAAAAGTAGATGCTAATACTTGCACCATCTACCTTGTGACAAATGAAAAACCCAAGAGACAGAGTTTCTGGGTAATTAATAATCAATTTATTAATTAGACTAACCAATAATCAATGAATTGGTGGTCATTGGTTTCCAAAGACAAGAGACATGGAGAGCTAGAAAGTTTTAAATACTCCTTGAAAGGGAATTCCCTTGATGACTGAAAATCAACCCTAATATGTGGACATTTAATGAGGAGGTGGGATAGAAGTTTTCAGCTCCTCTTGCTGAGAACATGGCTTGATCATGAGATTCAACTGCCTCCAGCAATCTGGACAGGGGAATTAATCCATCTCTATCCAGACCACTCTGATTGGTTTTCTCCTCCATGAACTGAATCACCCTAAACTCTAATGGGGGTTCAAGGACAAGGATTTACTTCCTTCAGTGTAAGGACTCACCTAGACTGGATTCTGTTTACACTCTAAACAGAAGTAAGGTCTCCTAATTGGGTGGGGTCTGGCCCAAGATTAAAGAGCCTGTTCCCTGAGGATTAGGAGTAATCTCAATCTGCCGTGTTCTTCAGAGGCTGACCTTCCATGGGACCTGAGTCTCATTGAAGAAACAGGAGAAAATCCTGGATCCTAACTTAATAATTGGTTATTAATATAATATTAAAATAATAATTTCTCTCAACCTTGTGGGGTTATTATGAGGAAAGTATTTTGTAAACCTGAAAGTATAACATGATTTTGTTACTGAGTAAGGCAGAAATGTTTTATGTTGGGAGGGTCAGACAGCAAGAAAGAGACAAAGTTCCATTTGTCCCAACATTGAGAATGTCCCTGTATCTGTGTGTATGTTGCTGACAGGCAACATGCTGACATGACAGAGTAGTGAGAGAGTCTGCCTTGGGATCAGGAAAACTTGAGCTCAAATTCTGCCTCAAAATCTTAATTGTGTGACCCTGAACAATTCATTTAAACTCTCTCTCAGTCTTCTCATCTGTAAAATAAGGATAATAATAGCACCTTATCTCCCGAGGTAGTCATAAGGCTCAAATGAGATAACATATAAAATGCTTTGCAAACCATAAAGTGCTATATAAATGCTAGTTTGATAGAGGTTGGTCTTCACAAATACATACTGAGCTTTCTAAGCTTTTACAGTGAGAACTTGGGGCAGGGAATAGTGGGGAAGAAGGGAATGGTGTCATATAATGTAATAAATTAAATCTATTCTAACCAAAGGAGCATTTATTGAGTGCCTATTGTGGTGCTAAGAACTGTACTAGGCTGTAGAAATACAAATACAAAGAATGAAACAATACACAAGATGCTAATATTTGCAGAGGGAGACAAGTAAATATGTAATTATATAAAGAATGGATAAAATGATTGTAAATAAAAATAAGGACAAGGTAACTAAATGAAAGGTATTTATGGAAGGAAGACACTAGCACCTGGGGAACAAAATCAATCTATCAATAAATAAACATCTATTTAGTTCCTGCTATGTGTCAAGCACTGTGCTAAATATTTGGGATATGAAAAAAGGGGAAAAAATAGTTCCTGCACTCAAGGAACTCATGATCTAATTGGCAAGGGAGGGAAACAAACAAACAAATATATACAAACAAACTCTCTTTCTCTTTCACTGTCTCTCTCTCTCTCTCTCTCTCTCTCTCTCTCTCTCTACATAAATAGATAGTTATTAATAGAAATACAGATACTTAAGAAAAAAGGTTTCCTGAGGAAGATGGGATGTTAATTGGGATTTAAAGTAAATCAGGGAATTCAGTAGGTGGAAAAAAAGAGGAAATGTATTTGAGGCATAAGAGACAGTCAGAAAATTCCTAGAGCCAAGAGATGAGGGTATTTTTCATGGAACAGCAAAAAAACCCAGTATCACTGGACCAAATAGTATATTGTGGAGAATAAGGTATAAGAAGACTAAAAAGATAGGAGGGGGTTATATTATGAAGGGATTTGAATAAAAAGCAGAGGATTTTGTATTCAATCCTAGAGGTGATAGGGAGCCACTGAAGTTTCTTGAGTGAGGTGGTGATGTAGTCAGAACTGTGCTTTAGGAAAATCACTTTAGTGGCTTAATGGAGGATGGATTGGAGTGGGAAAAAATCTGAAGCAGGCAGAACTACTAGCAGGCTGCAATAGTTCAGGCGTGAGGCGATGAGGGCCTGTACCAGAGAGGCAGCATTGTCAGAGGAGAGAAAGGAGCATATTTGAGAGATGTTAGAAAGAGAAGAGGAAATGCTTCATGTAGGAGGGGATATCTGAGCCTCATCTTGAAAGGAGAACAGGATTCTTTGATATGAAGGTGAGGGAGGAACACTCTGCGAGCAGTTAAGAGTACAATAATGAAATGGAAATAGTACAATGGACATCATGTTGGACTTTAAATCAGAGAACCTGGATTCAAATCTTGGCCCTGCCCTTAACTACCTATGTGACTGGACAAGTCAATTAATCTTTCTCGGTCTCATTTTCGCCAATGTTAAAAAAAAAAGTAGATTAGATTCAAAAGTTCCTTCTTTTTTAAATCTCTGATGTATGCAGTTAAAGAATTTACACTCCACTATAGGGGTATATCACATAGAAATATAACTACACATGTGATAATTTGAGGAAGAAGGAATAGCCTCTAATAACTAGTTGAATCAGGAAGGGCTTCTCATAGAGAAGGCACACAGTGTCTAAATGGGAACTGAAGCTTCTAAGAGGCAATAGGGAAGGAAAGAGACACAACTTCTGTAAAAACAAAGAGAATGAAGATTGAATGACAAGGTGAAGGAGCATCAAGTAAGCTAGTTTAGCTTCACTGCCAAGTGCTTATAAACAATCTCTCATGATTTTTTAGGTCCCTTGCCTAAGGGACCTCATGTTATTTCATTGGTATTTATAACCTCTGCCCTCTCTTCTCCAATCTATTTACTACCATAGGAATTAATCAATGGACAAACATTTGTAAACTGATACCAAGTTACTGAGTACTGTACTAAGTAATAAGGATAACAGGAAAAATGAAAACAAAACAAAAAAGAAACAAAAATACAACAAAATCCAGCCCCTGCCCTCAAGCAGTTTACATATTGATGGGTGGGAATATATACAAAGGAATAATTGCATGTCTGATATGTACTGAGTAGAAGTTAATCTTAAAGAAATTTCAAGTGATTACTAGCAATGGGAAGGCTTAATATTCACATTATGCCCCATGATTCTGGATGTTCTCTAAGCAAGCACTTGTTCTTTTCTCTCTCACTATGTCCTATCTCTTGGTGACCCCATCTAACTTTTTAATGGTTCTTGTGGTTTTATCATGTCTATGTTGATGACTCATAGGTCTCTCTGTGAGTATAGAGATGGAAATAGAGATATTGAAAAGAATATAGTTATAGATGATGATATAGAATAGATATCAATATAGATATGTGCATGTGTATTTGGATATCGATATCAATGATATGAGTATAGATATACAGAAAGAAATATACAGATATTCAATCCTACTCTATCCATTGATCTATATTCTCTCATAAGCAACTACCTATTGAATATTTCAAACTAGAGGTCCCTGAGACATCTCACATTCAACTCAACATATCCAGAACACAATTCATAACCTTTCCCAACAAATTCATCCTTCTAATCTTCCCTATTTCTGTTGAAGTCTTTGCCATAATTCTAATCTCTGAGGTTTGTAATGTGGTATTTCTGACTCCTTACTCTCTTTTACCCCATGTTTCTAATTAGTTGTCAAACCTTGTCATTTCTACCAACCCAACATCTTTTGTACCTATCTTCTTCTCTGAACTTGCTCAAAAACTACTTTAGTTCAAGCCATCCTTACCTTTCATCTAGACTATTGCAAAGACCACCTAAGTGGCTTCCTTTCCTCATGACTCTTCTCTCTCTAATCTGTTCTTGAGACAACTGCCAGTGATTTTCTTTTTTTTTTTTTTATTCTGGTGAGGCAATCGGGGTTAATTGACTTGCCTAGGGTCATACACCTGGTAAGTATCATGTGTCTGAGGCCAGTTTTGAACTCAGGTTCTCCTGACTCCAGGGCCAGTACTCTATCCACTGCATCACCAGCTGCACACCAAAGTGATTTTTCTTCTTAAGTCCATGTCTCACCATGCCACTCCTCTAGTTCAATAAATTCCAGTGGTGCCCTATTGTTTTTAATAAACAGATATAAGTTCCTTTGTTTATCTTTTAAAACTTTTTACAAGCTCTCTCCAATCTCCTTTACAGTCTCATTATACATTAGCCCCCTTCTCAAACTCCATGGCCCAGATAAACTGGCTTTCTCCCTGTTCCTCACAAATGGCATTCAGTCTTCCAACTCTTAGACTTTGAACTGACCAATCCCCCAACCTGGAATGACCCTTTTTCGCATGCTTCTCATAGAATCCATTATTTCCTTAAAGACTTCCTTATATAAAAGGCATTTCCTCATCTTTCCAAAGGATAATGCCCTCTCTCCTTAACTACTTTTATTTAATTACTATGTATTTGTTCCTATTTATTGTGTATATGTCTATATATGTACATGTGATCTCTGACAGAATGTAAGCTCTTTCAGTGAAGGCATTGTTTCTTTTCTTGTCTTGTCTTTTTATCCCCAAAAGTGAAAGTCAATGCCTGGCATGTAAAAAGTGCTTATTGATTGAGTACTTGATTTATAATACTAGGGAGTGTGGGGGGAAAATATATTCCTTTTAGTACCAGTAAGAGTAATGGAAGCAGGTGATTTAGGATCATAATATCATGGATTTAGAGCTATAAGGGACCTATGACCCCATGAAATTTCTCTTCTCCCATTTTAGAGATGAGGAAACTAAAGCACAGAAAGTTCACTCTTTTTTCCCCGGTGTCACACAGCTAGCAAATGTTTGATGAACGATTTGAACCCAGGTCTTCCTGAGGATAAGTTCAGTGCTCTATTCACCATAGCACACTGCCTATTGTTTTGTGGGAAGTCCTTGAATGAAGAAGAGGAGAGGAAAACACTTGTTCATCAAAAGAAAAAAAAGGAAAGACCATGATGCCACCTGTTTGATAGGAAGTCACATTTGTTTAGTTCTTTAGAGGTAGTTAAGTAGTGTAACGGATAGAGAACCTGGAGTCAGGATGACCTGAGTTTCAGTACAACCTCAGCCATTTACTAGCTGTGTGACTCTGGGCAAGTCATTCTCACTCTCAGTTTCCTCATTTATACAAAGGGGATAATAATAGCACCATCCAATTAGTTAATGTATATAAAGTGCTTTGCAAACCTTAAAACACTACACAAATGCTGTAACTATTATTTAAGAATAACAAAACATTTTTCCCATGACAATCCTATGAAGCAAGCATATTATCCTCACAACATTAGGTGGTAGAATAACAGCACTTTCCTCAGTGTTCAGAAAATGACCATCATACAGTGGACAGAGTGCTATATTCCCAGTCAGAGGGCCTGCCTTTGAAACTCAGCCCTGTCACTTTGTATCTGTGTGACCACAGGAAAGTCACTTGTTTTCTGGACCTCAGTTTCCTTGTCTATCAAATAAGGGGTTTGGATGAAATAATGACTAAGATCTCTTCCAGCTATAAATCAATGATCTTAGAATGATCCTTCAATTGAGGTTGTTTATTTTTTTTGTCTGTCTCTCCAGTTCTGAAAGACGACACACAGTAGGTTCATAATAAATGTTTATTGAAGGAGTAATAGAATCACTACATTTTAGAGAAAGCAAAGCCTTTCAGAAATGATCATGTAGAATGAATACATATGGGAAAAAAAAAACAGGTTCAGAGAAGTATTGTTTAGAGTGGTAGAACCCAGAATAGAAACTGAGCTCTTCTAGCCTCATGTTCTTTAAATGAATATTTGGAGTGGACCTGTGTGAATTCTCATAGATTAGGATTCAAGAAACCACTGCTTAATTTCTCTTATCATCAACATGCCTTCAAACACTTTCTCATTAACCCTTACACAATTCCCAAAAGATTGATAGAGAAAATTTATCATCTGAGTGGTTTTCAAAAGCAAAAATTTAACTTAAAATTCAATAGTCAAATTCACAAATTTCCTTTGAAATTTTGAGTGTCAATCCTACTCTTTTGCTGCATAAATGATTCAAGCAAAGAAGTTTTAACATGTGTAGAAAGAGCCTCAGTTATTTCCTACTATCTAGTCTCCTTCAGAGGTGAATTCTTCTAGCTTTGTGCTAAAATCTAATAGTTGCACCTTGGAGTTTTCAATGAATATATCTTAGAAAACTTTTTTTTGTAATTTCCTGCATTTGAATGGAAATTCCTGTTATCATTTTAATAGAATTACAATATTTCTAAATTTTCATTGATTCTCCCTACAGAATATAAGCTCCTAAGAGTAGGGACTGTTACAATTATTTGTGTTTGTATTTGTATCCCCAGAGCTTAGCACATAGTAGGTGTTTAGCAAATGTTTTTTGATTAATGGATTGATCTTCTTACACAATAGATGAGCAGCTTAAATATAATATTAATGTATTAATGTATAAGTATTAAGTATTAAATATAATACTTAATGATCTTAAATAATGATCTTAAATATAATACTAGAGCAAAGGGGGAGGGGGAACAAAAGGAGCCTGAAATCTTAACTTCCCTTATTTAAAGGAGTGCTACCTCTGTTTCAGGACTTCTTGACATGTCTCCAAGATGAGGGGCCAAATGCCAACTCTGTTTCCAGAAGTTTCTTATCCTCCAAACAGCTTTACTCTGGGAAGGGAGCTAGACCATTTGTCAACAAAACAGAGACTTTTCTCCTGAGTTAATTTAATAACCAGCTGTTGCGATGGCCATCCTATGCCAGGCATTGCATCCTGCAGCCAGAGACAGCACCTTCTATTTCAGCTTCATTTGACAAACCCGTCTATGTTTAGAGAACAGCTCCAGACACTGACACTGGTGAGAAAAGTGTTTTTTAAACAGATAATTCATCTGGATTGGCTCCCTTTAAAATAGAACTCTGAGGCACCCTACCAGCTCTATGTCCAGACATTCAATCTGATAGAGATTTCCTGTTTGGGGGCTTTCTTTTTTTTCTACTCCACCTACCCCCAATGAAAGGCACTTGGAAACCTTCAGTGAAGCTGTGTGAGCCAACTGTAAAGCACTTTTTTCAGGTAAATTAACCTGACATGAAACAGGAGGAGTTATGGAAATACTCTTTCATCTCTAAGCCTGAGAAATCATGGTTTTATGCTTGTTAAGGAATTAAGGTTTTGTCTTGAACTGTTGCCTAACTTAGCTCTTCACATCTTGCCACTGAAATAGCCCTGAAGTAATTGTCTACTGAAGCTCAATTGAGTGCTACAACTCTGAGGTATCTACCCTACCTCTGGAATCTATCAGCATAGTGTTATGCAAAGAGCAGTGGATTTATAACAATGAACCTGACTTTAAACTTTGACTTGTCACTTCACTCCTCTAACCTCAGTTTCCTCTTCTGCAAAATTAAGGAGTTGGGCTAGGTCCACTTAACCATGAAATTTTATGACTTTACCCAACAGAAAAATCTGATAAACTAGTGGTTTGTGGGAAATTAATTTCAGGATTTTTATTGAGAGCCAGTTTATTTCTTTTTACTGGAAAAGCTAGTTTTCATTAGGTAAAATTAATTTGTTTTGGGGTTGGATATTAGAAGGATATTCAAAAAGAGAGTGAAATATAAAGCTATTTCTCCATGCCTTTTGTAGTAGATTCCCCTTGAGCTTGGTGATGTTTTTTTTCTGAAAAAGTATCCACTTTATTGCTTACTTTTAAACCAGTTTATATGTCAAACTTAATAACTATCTGTTCTTCCACCACAAATAATGGAAATACGAGAAGTACATTTGCATGTTATATTTTTGGTTACTTTTATACTGTGGTTATTTTTGGCAGGATTCTTATATAAAGGTCCTCCAGCAAAAAAGCATAAGATCTGAGCATGTTCTGAGAGTAAGCAGAGGTTGGCATGGATGTGACCTGCAGTGCAGCTTTGACCACAATCCCAGGGTGTAGGCTTGAGTTGCATGTTGTTTTGTTTTGTTTTGTTTTGTTTTGTTTTGTTTTGTTTTGTTTTGTTTTGTTTT
>NW_020940360.1:3561398-3605001 GCF_900497805.2 Vombatus ursinus
TTGTTTTGTTTTGTTTTGTTTTGTTTTGTTTTGTTTTGTTTTGTTTTCAGAACCTCCCATAGATTAGATAAGTAAGCAATAAGAGAAGCTCTGGTTAGACACAGCTGCCTATCTGGATTGTACTAGACAATCTCAGTCCTTAGAGTAGACACTCTCAATACAAAATTAGATTGAGTTTTTCTGATAGTATGATATCACACCTAGAAGTATTTAGGGAATGAGTCCTTTAAGGATGATACACTTTGAGGCAGGAATCCTTAAATTGTTATCTTTGTCTCACATTTTCCTCACATCACTCTGTCCATTATAATCCAACTGATCATAGCTGTTTCCCAAACATTAAGAAAGATGAACTTTAAAGATGAAAAGGGTAAGCAGCTAGGTGGTGCAATGGATAGAACACTGGTCCTGAAGTCAGGGAAACATGAGTTCAATTCCAGTCTCAGACCAAACACTTAACACTAGCTGTGTGACACTGGGCAAGTCACTTAACCCCAATTGCCTAAAAATTAAAAAAAAAAGAGGGGCAGCTAGGTGGCACAGTAGATAGAGCACAGACCCTGAAGTCAGAAGGACCTGAGTTCAAATCCGGCCTCAGACCAAACACTTGACAACTTACTAGCCGTGTGACCCTGGGCAAGTCAGTTAAACCCAATTGCCTAAAAAAAAAAAATGAAAAGGGTAACTATTTCATTGTAATTGTTTTCCTTTGTAATCCTATATATTTTATGTAATGATTTTAAAACATTCTGACAAAGCATCCTTAGACTTCACCAGGCTGCAAAAAGGGGTTCATGATAAATCAATCAATATTTATTAAGCTACTACCATGTGCCAGGCACTAAGTGCTGGGGATACAAAAAGAAGAAAAAGATAGTCCCTGACCTGAAAAAGGTTATAATTTATTAGATACAAAAAATGTTTAAGAACTTCTGGTCTAAAGGCAATATTCTGATTGGCTTTTGTTAGAAGGACATGTCCCTACACTGAGTAAAATAACTTAAAAGTTATCAATGAACTCATTGTGTGAAAGTTATTTAACTGAGTGAGAGCAAGTATCTCCTGAAACAAAATTCTAATCTATGACTTTTTAAAAATGCTGTTTTTCAAGTGAAAGTGATGGCAGTAAATGCAATATATTGTATAAAGAAAGGGAGGAGAGGGGATGCCTATGAATTGGGGAATGGCTGAAAAAGTTGTGGTAGATGAATGTGATGGAATACAATTGTGCTATAAGAAATGATGAGCAGGCAGACCTCAGAAAAACCTGAAAAGACTTATATGAAGTGATTCTGAGTGAAGTGAGCAGAACCAGAAGAACATTGTATATAGTAACAGCCATATCCTGCAATGACTAACTTTGATAGACTTAACTTTTCTCAGCAATGCAAAGATCTAAGACATCTCCAAAAGTCTCATGATGGAAAATGCTATCCACATTCAAAAAAAGAACTCTGGAGTTCAAATGCAGATCAAAGCACACTATTGCTCCTTTTTTTTAAAAAATTCTGTTTTGTTTTATGTCCTCTTTCTTGTGGTTTCTCCTACTGGTTCTAATTCTTCCTTACAACTTGACTAACGTGAAGATATGTTTAATAGGAATGTATATGTAAAGCCTGCACACTGTCTTGGGGAGGGAAGGGGACAGAAAGGGGGAGGAAAATTTAAAACTCAAAAGCTTATGGAAGTGATTGTTGATAAATCAAAATAAATTAATAAAAAATTTTTTAAAAAAGGAAAGAGAATCATGAAAGTGAGGAGGAAGAAGAGAACAGTAAGTGAATAAAATCTTTTTATTCAATCTAAAAAATCAAAGGTAAACTTTTGCATAGGAGTTGTATGATAATGGGCCAGAGCAAGCCACAGCATATTACCCCAGTGAGGGGGTACTCAGAAGAAGTCATGTACAGGATGTCATCATAAAATAGTACATCTTGGAGGTGGAGGAATGGGCTGGTTGTGTAACAAGGTAAAGAGTCAACCAATGAATCCACACAATGTAAGAATATGAAGAAGCACCCCTTGGTATACCACTAGGGTAAATGTATGAGGAATAATAATAATAATAATAGATAGCATATGGAAATATTGAGTAAGTCAAAAATGATTAGTTTCTTTCCTGGAGTGGATGATTTTAATTAAATGTACATGAAAACTGTGTGTTTTTGTCTATTTTATAGGAATCATTTGGTATCTCTTCTTTTTTCCTAGGTTAAACTGGAATCAGTGGCAGCTGAGAAGTTCTTCTCATCATTATTCAATCATCTGTTCTGAAAATCCATTCCTAAGTTCTTTTCAAAGGTATCTATATTTTTGATGAAAAGTAAATTCATAGCACTTTGATAATAGTAATAGCCAGCAATTGTATGCCATTTTAAATTTTGCAAAGCACTTAACAAATTATCTCATCTGATCCTCACAACAACACTAGAAAGTCAGCGTTATTATCATCCCCATTTTACAGATAAGGAAAGTGAGGCAGAGGTTGAGTGACTTGTCCAGCGTTGCACAACTAGTAAATGTCTGAGACTGAATTTTAATTCAGTACTTCTTCAATCCAAGTCCAGCTCACTCTCCCTTGTGCAATCAAACTGACTGATCTATAAAGGAAAGGGCAAATCTTTCATATAGTGCATGTGTGTGTGTGTGTGTGTGTGTGTGTTTGAAGAGGAATAAAGAGCAAGTCCTTTGCTATCCTTTCATTTCCATTACCCATACCACCATCTACTAGCTAAGGGAACACATTGTTTGCAAGCAGAAGATAGCACTGAGACCCCTGATCTAGTCCCTCTAAGATATAAATAACTCTGTCAGTGGTATCAGAAAGATCTAGACTTTTTCCTCACACATTTATGCTCATTAGAATACTTGAACAATCTCCAATTTCATTGGTGTGGGTACTCTTACCCTAGTGAAAGTTCTCTACTCTGTATCCTGAATATATGTCTTTTATATATTTGGTGCTAGCTACTTATTGCCTGACTTGAATTGAGCATCTTCCATGTATATTTTGAAGCACCATATAAATATTGGCTATTATTACTGCTACTATTATTTTATTATTATTATTACAATATAGTGGATAGAGCACTGGATTTCAGGTTGGTGAGTCTAGGTTTGAATACAGGTTTTTTACTTACAGACTGTATGATCTTGGGAAAAGGCTTTCAGCTCTTAGAACCTGAGTTTACTCATCTGTGTAAATAGGATAAAAAACATGTATACTACTTCACTTTGTAGGGCTATTAAAAGGAAAGTAGTTTTGAATCATAAAATGCCATAGAAATGTGGAAGTCTTTGATATTTCAATGACTCTGTATCCTACTCTATGAGCACCTCTCTACAACAGATCACAACCCATCTATACCTCCTCATTCTGTCTGACTCTTGTCCAAAAATTCCCTTTTTTCCTCATTAGCAATTCCATTCACCATGTTCACATGTCACCACCTTGATCTTCCTTTACTTCTTAAGGAAGAATATAACTCCTTGAAAATTAGAATTGGGCAAGGGAAAGCAAATGATGTTATAAGACATCAAGAAATAATAAAACAAAATCAAAAGAAAGAAAAAATAGGAGAGAAAATGAAACATTTCATCAGCAAAACAACTGATCTGGAGAACAGATTGAGGAGAGACAATATAAAAATTGTTGAACTACCTGAAAGTTACAATCAGAAGAAGAATCTTGATACAATATTACAAGAAATTATTAGGGAAAATAGTCCCAAAGTTCTAGAACAAGAAGGTAAAATAGAAATAGAAAAAAAAAATATTGTTCACTACCTTAAAGAAATACCAGAAGGAAAACTTACAGGGATGTCATAGCCAAGTTTCAAGGCTCCCAGATTAAGGAGAAAATATTGCAAGCAACAACAACAACAAAAATTTAATACTGTGGTGCTACAGTCAGGATTTCATAAGACCTAGCATGTTAAAAGACTGTAAGTCTTGGAACATTATATTTCAAAGAGCAAAAGAGCTGCAGTTATGAACAAGAATAACTTACCCAGCAAAATAGAGTATAATCCTAAATTTTAAAAAATGGACATTAAATAAACTGAAAGACTTTCAGATATTTGTGACAAAATAAGGTCAATGGAAGATCTGAGATATAATATCTGGAAGAAATATAAGGAAAATTTTAAAGACCAATGATAAGGCACTCATTAAGGTCAAACTGTTTACTTCTTATATATAAAAATGTTATCAGTATTCTTAAGACTCATCATTACTTGGATAGTTTGAAAGAAAGGTTGGAGCTGAACTGAATATGATGAGGTAATTATAAAAACAAAATTAAGTCAGAAAAGGTAAGAAGAAGCAATTATCTCATACAAATGGGGCATGAAAGGAAGAACTAATACAAAGAAGCAGGAAGGGGTTGGGGTGGAGGGCTTGTAGTTTTGGTCCTCTCATTTGACCTGGGTTAAAGAAGGAATAACATATACTTGTAAAAGGGTATGAAAGTCTTCAAAACTTAAAAAAATAAGAGGATAAGGGGACAGGATAAGGGAGGGACTTTTACAAAGGTGTGTAGATTAAGATTTAGGGGGTTTGGGGACAGAACAAAAGGGAAGGACATTTAAAAGGGTGGGTAGGATAAGGGGTAGTAGGATAAGGGGTAGTAGGATAAGGTGAGAGGATAAGGGAGAGATTCTTTAAAAGTGTGTGGATTGGGAAGATAGAGGTTAGAAGTAAGTGTGAGAAGGGATAAGGTAAAAAGAGAGGTTCAGAAGGACAATAGTAGGGAAAAGTAGGATGGAGGGAAATACACAAATAGTAATTATAACTTTTAATTTGAATGGGAGGAACTCACTCATAAAACATAAACAGATAGCAAAATGGACTAAAAATCAGAATCTGACAGTATGTTGTTTGTAAGAAACACATTTTAAAATGAGAAATACACATAGAGGGTAAAATGTTAAAATAAAGGGTTGGAGTAAAATTTATTATGCTTCAGCTGATGCAGAAAAAAAGCAGGGATAGCAGTCATGATTTCAGACAAAGTTAAGTCTAAAATAGATTTAATTAAAAGAAATAAATAGGGTAACTACATTTGGATAAAAGGTACCATAGCCAATGAAGTAATAACAACATTAAATTTATTTGTACCAAATACTATAGCATCTACATTTTTAAAAGTTAAATGAATTATAGGTGGAAATAGATAGTAATACTACAGTAGTGAAGGACTTCAATCTTCCCTTCTCAGAACTAGATAAATCTAACCAAAAAATGAATAAAAAAGAAGTCAAAGAAGGGAATAGAATTTTAGATAAGCTAGATATATGGTAGATATCTGTAGAGAACTGAATGGAAATTGAAAGGACTACCTCTTTTTTTTTTCTCTCTGCAGTTCATGATACCTTTACAAAGACTGAACATATATTAGGGCATAAAAACTTTTATAGTTAAAAGCATAAAAGTTGAAATATTAAAAGCATCCTTTTCATATCACAATGAAATAAGAATTATATTTAATAAGAGACTATGGAAATACAGATTAAAAACTAATTGGAGACTAAAGCTAATCTTAAAGAATGAGTATGTTAAAAACAATTCATAGAAATAATAATTTCATTAAAGAGGATGACAATAATGAAACAACATATCAAAGCCTATGGAATACAGAAAAAGCAATAATCAGAGAAAAAATATATCTCCAAATGCTTACATCAATAAAATAGAGAAACAGGAAACCAATGAATTGGGTATGCAATTAAAAAAAAAAAACTAGAAAAAGAACAAACTAAAAATCCCCTATTAAACACTAAATTGGAAATCCTCAAAACTAAAGGTGAGATTAATAAAATTGAGTGTAAGAAAACCATTGAATTAATAAAGAAAAGTAGGGGTTTATTTTGTGAAAAAAAACAATAAAAATAGATAAATCATTGGTTAATATGATAAAAAAGAGAGAGAAAAACTAAATCACTAGTATTAAAAATTAAAAGGATGAATATATCACTAACAAATATGACATCAAAGCAATTTTAACAAGTTAGCTTGACAATGACATGTCAATAAATTTAACAATTTAAATGAATAATTGCCTAGATTGGCAGAAGAGAAAACAGAATATCTAAATAGAACTATTTTAGAAAAAGAAATTGAGCAGGCTATAAATGAGTTTCTTAAGAAAAAAGCACCAGGATCAGATAGATTTATAAATGAATTTTATCAAACATTTGAAGACCAACTAGTACCAATATTAAATCAAATATTTGGAATAATGGGTAAATAAGGAGTCTTACCAAACTCCTTTTATGAAGCATATATGATACAGATACCTAAACCAGGAAGAGTAAAAACAGAGAAAATAAATTATAAACCAATTTAATTAAAGAATATGGATGCATAAATTCTAAATAAAATATTAGCTAAAAGATGGAATGTAGAGATGGTTTAATATAAGGAAAACTATTAATATAATTGATTATATCTATAACAAAGGTAACAAAATCATGATTACATCAATAGATGCAGAAAAAGTTTTTGATAAAATGCATATGGTCTTTGTGGAATCAATCAATCAATCAGTTCGAATTTAGGGGCAGCTGGATGATACAGTTGATTGTTGTTTGTCCTTCATTCTCAAACAGGACCTTGACATCTGGAAGATGATGCTATGACTTGCAAGTGAATTGAATTTAAATGAGGGAAGACTGTGAAAGGTCATCAGCCTCACTTTCTCCTCCAGAGTCATCTGGGTCCAGTGGTAAGATATAGATCAGGATGACTGGGGATGGCCCAGAATCCAGTGGGAGATCTTGGTCTTTTTAAGCTAAGGTCTTTCCTAATTTTCACTTTGACTGAGGAAAAACCCATTCAGTGATTAAGCCTGGTTATGAAATGAGCCAAGGAACAGCTCCCTTTGTCTAACAAAAAAAAAAATCAACCTGGGAAGGGAAGGCCTTCAGGGTTTCTGGTCAAAACAGAAACAATTACTATTTACATTCACTCACTCTGAGTCATCAGGGCCCAAACAATGACCACTAAATGGTGCTTGAGCTGGGTCCTATTGTTGGCCTACCAATGAGAGCCAGAGTGAATTGGGTTTAAGGCATGGCCTTTAAGAGGAAATCTAGGCAGTAAACCCCAAGATATCTTGCTAGGTTTCAGCCATCAAAATTTGCATTCTTTTGGGCAAAACACCTACAGCTAAGGGTATGATACCCCATGTAGACAAAGGGAAAGGAAGGAGAAAAGAGGGGAAGGGAGAGGAGAGGAGAGGAGTTGCCTAACTGGAATTGGCCAGTTTGGTCCCTAGTGAGGAAGCTCAGAATACTCACAGGTTATTGTTTGTCCTTTGTTCTTGAAGAGAGCCATGACATCAGGAAAATTATGCCATGACTTGCAAGGGAATTTGGATTTAAATGAGGGAGGGGTACGCAAGGTCACCAGCCTCACTTTCCCCTTCAGAGCCATCTGGGTCCATTGGCAAAATATAGATCAGGATGATCTGAGATGGTTCTGATGATACAGTTGATAGAGTGCTGGTGGGCCTACTCTCAGGAAGACCTGTGTTCAAATCTACTATTAAATACTTGCTAACTGTGTCACCCTGGGCAATTAAAACTCTGTCTCAATTATGAAATGGAGATAAAAATACTATGTTTCACAAGGTTGTTGAGAGGATCTTATGAGATAACAATTATAAAACACATAGTGCCTGGTTCATAACAGGTGCTTAACAAGTTTGTTTCCTTCTTCTATTTATTAAGAGTCTACTACATTCAGAGATGTAGCGCGGAATATTACATAGATAACTGGCTTTAGGACCAGAAAAACCTGGATTCAAGTCCAGCCTCTGACACCTACTGGTTATATGATTGTAGGGAAATCACTTAAATTCTCAGTGCTATATGTAGCTTTACAAAACTATAATTTGCACAGTAGGTGTTAATCTGCATCAAGCAGAGGGATGTTCTTCAGCTAGGAGTTCTCTATATCAATGAAATCACATTCCCTATCTTTGTCCCTTCTTATATGTCAGCAAGGCCTTGTTAGGTCTTGTGAATACAAAGACAAAACTGAAAATTATCTCATCCCTCAAAAAAAATTACTGTCTAGCTCTTCATTTTGGCCTACCTGAACTATTCCAAACTTCAATAATCCAGAAGTGGTCTATGATTTTACCAGTACAGATAAAGGTCACATCTTTTTGTTTTGTTTTGTTTTCTCATAGTAAAGAGTTTTATAACTTGCAGTATTCAGAGTATTTCCTTACCTAGTGGCTAACCTAATGAATAGTGGTTCTTGTTTGTTTGTTTGTTTGTTTTTAAATTTAGGTCTTTCTTTAGTCCTTGAATCAAATACATATAATTCATCACCTAGCCATTTTCATAGATTTTCCAGTTTAATAGAACTTTGGAGTTCTTATGCTGCTCTGGAAGAGTCTTCCAGAATGTGGGTTCACTTCCTTGACAGAATTAAGGAACATGATAGGAATTATAATGGAGGTCTCTCCTCCTTTCAGTCATTCATATTCCTGATGAGGATGGGATCTAGACCCCAAAAAGAAAAAACCTTGGACTTTCCCACATGGCTTAATCTCTGGCTTTCACCTGAGGCTATAATCCCATCAACTGGCCTTTCATTGTGGCTACACCCAATCACCCAATCTCCCAATTCTCTGTTACCCTTAACCTAGCCTAGCCCTCCATCGCCTTACCTCCCTATGGCCCCCTGGCCATTTCCCACCCTTAATCCTAGCTAGGCTCCATTCTCCCTTGGCCACTTGGTCCAGGTCCCAGGCATTCTGGTCACCTCAGCTTACTGGCCACTCCCATCCAGATCTTCTTTAGACCCCTCCTCCAGTCACCCCAAACTACTTGGCCACTCCTAGAACCCTCCCACAGTGTTTCTGTATATAAGGTCCATCTTGTCTCTATTAAGGTGCTCAGATTCTTAAGATCTGGCCCACTTGCATTAGCAACATAAATGCTTAGATTCCTTAAGAGACTGGCCAATATGGTGGATGTTCTAATAAACCTTGTCTTTGGCTGAAAGAATGCTTGGGTCAAATTCTTTTGGGCAGGACCCACATCTCTTGCTGTTGATATTTTGGGGTCCCATCACCCCTAAACATCTAAACCTCAACAATATTAGCACCCTTAAACCTCTAAACCTCAACAGAGCTACTGAAAGGAGTATAAGGAACAATTGCCTACCTAAGCATTTTTAATAGATCCAGTGATGTACAGAAAGAACTTGTAAAACTACGTCATAATGGATATTATATCACCAGGCTATATACTCTGAAATAACTTTTCAACATAACTACTAAATACATCATGAGACTTGTTGAATCTATTTACCTGTCTGGGTATCCATAACCCATTGTATGACCTTTAGTGAATCTCTTCTCCTCTTCTGTTGTGTTCAATTGTTTCAGTTATTTTTTTTTGTTTTGGCAAAGATACTAGAGTGGTTTGCCATTTCCTTCTGTAGTAGATTAAGATAAACAGGTTAAGAGACTTGCTGAGAGCCACACAGCTTGTAAGTATCTGAAGCCAGATTTGAACTCAGGAAGATGAGTCTTCCTGACTTCAGGCCTAGCATTCTATCCACTGTGCCACCTAGCTGCTCTTCTCCCTCTGAGCCTCCCTCACTCATTGTGTGACCTTTGATGGGTTGCTTCACCATTCTGGGACTCCTTAATTCATTGTGTAACCTTTAGTGGGTCTCTTTTCCTCTCCTGGTCTTGCTTTCCTCATCTATAAGATCAATTGTTTGGAGAAGTTGATGAAAAAGGCTCCTGTTAACTCTGATATTCAATAATTCTGAGATTCTATTTTTCAGCTTATTGCTTACTTATCTTTCTTCTTTTCTTTGTTAGGATCAAAGGTCATTCAGGGCCAGAACTCTCTTATGCTTTAATATATACCCTGTGGGCATCCAGTTATTCCTTGGTGAGTGTCTATTTTACATTCAGTGAAATAAAATGAGCTCATTTCTTAATGTGCCATTTAAAATTAAATAAGGCTAGAATTTCCTGACTTTCCACACTTTCCATATGTGCTGCTCTTCAAAGGAAAGACTTGGACTTATATCCCATATTCTGTTGGCTGCTCCATCTCTTCAGCCTTCCAGCATTTTTCCTTCTCATTTTGCTATCACGGCTTAGTACTATTCAGCACAGTATACTTGTGCCCCATAGAACCCAGAAGAACAACTAGGCAAAAGAGAATCTCTGAGTACTTCCCAGACCTCTTTCCAAAACCCCTTCATTTGTAAAGTAATGTAACTAGGATTATTTTCTTTTCAATCTGAGGAAACCTGAAATAACCATCTCCTTACTAAGAAGGTATTCTTCAGTTGTGACCAGTCATCCGATGGAAGAAATTGGGCACACAGTTGTGGGACATGAGGAGGTAGGGAAGTTCATTTGGCCAAGGGGACCATAGAAGAAAACAGCAGAATGGATCCAGGGCTTGGAGAAGTCCCCAACTAATTACGTGTGAGTATTATAATAAAATGGCAGAGCTGGATTGCAAGGTAAATGGGGTGTTGGGGAGTGGGGTTTATATATTGATCCACTGCTCTGCTTCAGGGAGAAAATGAATTTCTGTTATATCAGCTTTAATCATCACTGCTTGATGATAAAAATGTATAGAAATTAAAAAACTGACTGAGTTTTGAAAGGTCATATTAACCACAGAATCAAGGAAGTATGTGGAATGAAAAGAAACATTTTCTAATAAAGAATCTCTTGTTCTTGGTTGTGTGTTGTAAAACAAAACAAACACAAGATACTGGCATTTGTAGTGGGTCACAGAGTAACTCAAAATACTCATGAACTTTGAAAATCTTCTGTGACTAATGAGATTTATTAAAAGGAATTTATGAATAATGTAAGAGGAAACATCACACATTAACAGAGTTGTAAAGGGTATTTTGCTTCCCAGCTACAAATTAATTTGTTGCTTTTTATATCAAATGTCTTGTTAAATAATGTAAACACAATTATCACACAAATAGTTATGTGATTGAGTGTGATTTCCCTGTCAAAACAAGGAAATTGTTATGTGCACTAGGGGATACTAAATTCTTATATACATAACTTGTGAAGTTCTCTTTGAGGATGTTTATGTAGAAAGAAAAGCTGTGCATTCAAAACAAACATTTCTGTGCTGCATTCTTGGATTTCTCCCTGTCTCACCTGACATTTAATACCCCTAATGACCTCAGAAAGAAAGCTGCAGCCTTGATGCATGAAAAATTTGCAAATGCAACCTGCAAAAGTGTTAAGACAATTAGAAATGGGTTCCCTGGACATACAAATGGGACGCTCCTGATCCACTAGCTATAACACGGCCCTTTCAATTTTCCAGAGCTACATATGGAGTTTCATTATTCAAAGAAAACACCCTTCCTAGTCCCCTCCCTCATAACCATTGGCACAGAGCTGAAAGATGACAGACCAAGGTGAGAGGTGCAGTCTGTGCTGAAGGAACCAGATTTTTCTTTGCGAAAATTGAAGGAGCCACAGGAGGATTTAACCTGGGACATCAGCCTCATTAACTGAAGAAACAGAGATTCCAGATGCCATTAGTAGGAAAAAAAAAAGAAAGGAAATGATAGAAAGGAGATATGATAAATGACAAAGAGGGAGCATAATGGAACAGGATAAGTGAGTTTCAATTGTTGGTTTCTGGTTCTGCATTTCAGTGATACAGCAACTGCTAATATGGCTCCCTTTTCTTCTTAGTAGGCTTGAAATCATACCCTGAAAACAGTCTGACAGCAACCTTTTGCCCAAAGTGGTAGGGGGTGATGACTTTCAATATTGCTCTTTGGATTGTCCTAACAAAGTTAAGGGGCAGCTGTGGGGTAGCTGTGGGGCAGTAAAGGGGACACAGTGGCTAGAATCTTGAGTCAAGAAGACCCATCTTCCTGAATTCAAATCTGGCTTCAGACACTTACTAGCTGTGTGACTCTCAGCAAGTCACTTAACTCTGCCTCAATTTCTTCATCTGTAAAATAAGCTGGAGAAGGAAATGGCAAACCATTCCAATATCTCTGCCAGGAGACCCCCAAATGGATTCACAAAGCATTGGACATGATTGAAATGATTGAATAACAGCAACATTAACAGAGTTATTCAGCCATAAAGAACTGGTGGGAATCTAGATCAAATGTGAAAGTAGATATTTGTTAGTTGACTGTACTGTGGAAGAAAATTTTAATGGAGTTCTGAGGAAACTTAGAAGAAAAAGACACATTGACTAGTGCCATACTTCACCTAAGCACAAAATCAGTGGTGAGTCACTACTGAAATCTGGCTGTGACCTGAGGCCTAGCAAGAACTCTTGAATATACCTTGTGTAGAGAGCTAATCTGTCCCTGTATCACAACAGTCTTAGACAGAGAAGCCTGAGGCAAGAAAGAGGTTAAGTGACTTGTCCTGGATCATATATCTAGTATGTATCAGAGGTAGGACTTGAACCCAGGTCTTTCTGACTCTGTATAGCTCTCTACACTGCTGACAACACTCCCTAATCTTATCTCTATTGGATAATAACTATACTAGGTGGAACACTGGAGAAAGCACTGGGCTGGGAATCAGGAAGACCATCTTCCTGAATTCAAAACTGGCTTCAGACATTTACTAGCTGTGTGACTCTGGGCAAATCACTTAACCCTGTTTGCCTCAGTTTCTTCATCTGTAAAATGATCTAGAGAAGGAAATGACAAACTATTCCAGTATCTTTGCCAAGAAAACCCCAAATGGGGTCATAAAGAGTTGGAAACAACTAAAATGACTCAACAACAAAAAAGCATACTGTTCTTGTCCCGAGATAACATGAATACTTAAAATTATAATTTTTCAAACTATGTTTGAATGGTCTATATTAATATCTATTATGTGGTTCTGTGTACAATTGATCTTTCGATTGAAAAATAAGAAGTAAGACTTTCATACACAGTATGAGTACTCTCCAAGCTTGGGTAAGAACCCAAGGCACCAAAAGCTAAATATGATTTATTTAGTGTATATATGCATAATATATATGTAATATATGTATATAATGTATGTACTATGTGTGTGTATATGTGTGTATGTGTGTGTGTATTTTGGTTTGTAGGGCCTCTGTTCAAAAAGAGTTTAAGGTGTGAAACTACAGCACTCAATCTGATAAAGTTTTAAAAATTATTTCTGTATATTAGAGCTGAATAACATTTTGAATAAAATCTCTTTGTAGGTAACTATAACCCATATTCCTGACAGTTTCTTTCCCCAGTAGAATATATACATTCAGCATCCAGTTGGCCATAATGGTTCTACAGCTATCAATCAAAATTCCCACATCACTAGAAAACCATGAGTCAA
The DNA here is from genome assembly GCF_900497805.2 of Vombatus ursinus. Taxonomy (NCBI): domain Eukaryota; kingdom Metazoa; phylum Chordata; class Mammalia; order Diprotodontia; family Vombatidae; genus Vombatus; species Vombatus ursinus. The sequence goes on from NW_020940360.1 coordinate 3,574,741, forward strand.
CAGTTCTGTTGAAGTTTACTGGCAACTCACTATTTAAATTAATTAAATTATACTTAATAATTTAATATTAATTAATTAATATATAAATTCTACTGATTTCATTTATTGTTGGACAAAGGATGTAATTCTTAGAAACACAGGTGAAAGCAAAAAAAAAAAAACTGGGGAAAAATACAATATGTAGTCAAAAACAACCAAAAGAATTGGAGAAGCTAGCCCAAACTGCTGAATAATGCAGGCAAGAAGGGCTTTTAAAAATTTATCAATTATTACATAATCATTGTGTGCCTGTCATGCATAAGGCTCTTCATTAGTTTCCCATCCATTTGCTAGAGCATGGGTCTATTCTAGTATTTTCAAAAGAACAAAACATATATTTGGTACCAGGTAAATGCTTATGAATGAGATGGATTCCCATTTGTGAGATGTGCACAAATGGTTTTCTTAGCACAGTTAAGGCTCAGTTAGAAGCCCACAGGCGAGGAAAGAGTCATTTGCTAAATCCACGAATCCTTGGATTTTTGCATAAACAGTTCTCCTAGAAAAGGAGAGAATCTACCACAACAGAAACTTCCAGTGTGCTTGCTTATTGGGCATAAAAATATTTCAAGTTCTCATGCTCAAGGAATGAAAGTCAGAAGCAAATCCCTAGACCTTAGGTAAATACCACTTGTATTTGGGTCAAGCATACTGGAGCCCTCAGACTCTCTACTGTAAAGGTTAAAATGGCATCTGCAGATAAGAGTATTCTACAAAGAAAACACTATGTGCATTTAATTTATTAGTACATATCAATATTCTTTGTATTATTGCTTTTCTTACTATTACCAAGGGCAGAGAATGGAAATACTCATGTTGCAATTGGTTTCTATCCCCATGGATGAGAAAAGAAAAGAATCAAAAAGGTCAATTAATTGATTTGTTCAAGGTAAAGTAGCTAATAAATACATATATGGGATTAGAATCCAGGTCTACTGCACTGCAACTCCAGGAGTCCATATATAAAAATTTAAAAATTAAATTAAAAAAAGACGAGTAAAACACAATCTTCTTCTCTTGGTAGAAAGGTCAGAGACTACATTTGTCAAATGTTACATGCAATGTCCGAACAATTTTGCCTGAGGTTGTGTGTGTGTGTGTGTGTGTGTGTGTGTGTGGGTGGGTGGGTGGGTGGGTGTGTGTGTGAAAGAAGAGGTTTTTTGCAGGATATATCAGTAAATGACTATGCTGTAAAAAACAAAAGGCAAAAATAAAATTCGATAGACAGTGAGACAGACAGAATAAAACAGAATAGGAAGAACTTTTGCAGCCTAGAAGAATGGTAACATTATTTATCTACATTTATAAATTCTGCATCCCAAGCAATGATTTCATAAACTAAAATCTTGCTTACTCCTTTGTAAATGATATAATAAAGAGATTACTATTAGAAACAACCCTTTTGTCTTTCATGGGACAAGACTTGCCTGGATAGAATCATAATCTCTCATTATTTGGCCAATAGATAATTTAGCTGTATCAAATTATAAAGAATGGTGGCATTGAAAACACAGTTGTACCCAAATAAAAGTGTCTGCTGAAGCCATTAATAAAGGACCAACTTATTTAATGGAAGATTTTTTTTAATGGCAAAGATGTAAATCTAAAACTTATGCTCTCCTTTCCATGCAAGCATGCAAAGGTAAACACACATGCTAACAATCCATATGTCCCACAACTGTTTTCAGTTGTACCTGTGTTTAGGATATTCCTTTTGTACAATCATTTCCCTTTTTTTCCTTTCATTGTGCCAAAATGTTGTGTACCTCCCAAATGTTGATGTGGGTCAAGGAATTTGAGTCGAGAATTGACTGCTAAAAGTCTGAGTCACCTTTTTCCTATGCCTCCAATCTGCAGAAAATGTCCGGAAAGGCTCTATGAGGAAACCACTTTGTGACTATGTTTTGAAGCTATTTTATTATATTTAAATTGGGTTGGAAATGTCAAATAATAAAAAGTGTTTTCTCCTTTTAAGAAACTGCAAAGAGATATTCAAGCAGAAAGCAAAATGAAGTAAAAAAGAAACAGAAATTGAAAAGTGTAGTTAAAATGCAATATCTAGCTTTTTATTGTTGTAGGACATATAAGGCTAAAAGAGGGAAAGGAGTGATATTAAAGGGAAAAATCAGAATATAGATCATGAAATAATACTGTTTTTTTTTTCAGGAAAGGTGTACATGTACATGTATTTGTCTGTGTGTGTGTGTGTGTGTGTGTGTGTGTATGTGTGTACTGACTACAGGACAGATCTAAACCAAAGGGATTTATGGCAGAGAGGAGAGAACTAGTGAAAGGTACTTCTCTCCCCCAGGGTAGGAAAGTTCTAACCTTTCAGGTCCTTTGACTAGCCAGGTGCAAGCTTTGATTCCTGGTCCCAGCTAGAGTAGAGTTAAGCACAAGTTAACAGCATTGAGAATGTGTCATCTAAAGAATTAACTTGCATCTGCAGAAGCAGAGAGATTAAAGAAACAAACCTACAAAACCTGGCAGACAGGACATTGTCACTGGGATCTGTGAACAAGGTCTACATTCTGAACAGCACAACAAAGAATTAAACCCAAAGTTTCATAAAGTCCAGTACTGACAATATTTGAAATTAGAGGGAGTTAAGGTGGCAACATGTACATGGATGTGATGTTTCTTTCACCCTTATTCCTTCTTTAATTTCTGTGTTATAGTAACTAATTTATAGTGTTACTTAAATAGATATTTTGTGGAGAAAACATTTAAATATAAAATTTATATAAAATCTCATTCCCTCTCTTTGTCAGACACAAAATCTCCCTTTTTAAATTTGCTCTTTAAAGTTTCAGGGCATTTCAACAACTTTTGATTTTATTAATATGACTTTTTCACATTCTGTAATTTTTCTTAAAATCAAATTCGTGTATAGAAAAGGTCTATCTCAAAAAGGGATGCCCAAATCAGAGAGTAACACAATCCACTGATGAAATTGCAACATAATATCCATCGAGAAAAGACAGAAACAACTTCAAATCCTAGACATTTAAATGAAAAGAGCTAAAAATGGGAACCAAACTAATTTGTAGTTAGAATAGCTGTATTAATAACAGAAAATCAAGTAAGAATAAATATTGTTCAGATCTCATTCAACATTTAAAGAGCACATGGAATTTTAATTTCAAATGCAGTATCCATCACTTGCAAACATTTGAAAAAGAAATTGTACTTACTTAAACACTATAAATTTTCCTTTCTGTTTTCAACTCCAGAGAAGGCATCAAATTTCCATTTTGACTGCAAAATTAATAGAGCTGAGGGATACCAAAATAGGTGCTTGTGGCAGTTGGAGGATAAATTCAAAGAAAGTAGAAGACTTGGATGAGAGACAAGACAAATATCTTTAAATACAATGGCAAATGCTTTACATATGTTATGTTCCTTTCCCATTCAGAGAATGTTGCCTGACTATATAAAGTTAAAAAAAATCTGTAAAAATAACTGTACTATATTTACATTAGTTTGCATAGTGATGATTCACTTATTCAACATATTCAACATTATTCAAAACAGAGGCTTCATATATATTTGTTGTTGATGAGGAGACTATATTGTCTCCAGTTTTCAAAATGTTGCCAGATCATAAAACTATGCTTCTAATAAGACCACAGGATTTAGAGCAGAAGACTTTTCTACTGCAATGCCCTCATTTCACACATAGAGGAACTTAGACCTAGATATCTGAAGTTCAATGCCCAAAGTCAGAGTACATAGAGGAGTTAGTATTGAATTCAAGTCATTTGATACCAAACCAGTTTTAGCTAGAGTACTCCATAAAACAATGGCTAAAATAGTTGTTTTTCATTTGTCCTTAATAGAGAAAGGGAGTAAAAGACTTTTTGTGATATGTCAAGAATTATTTCTATTTTTAAATTCTAATTTTATTTCCTATAGCATTATTGTTAGGCCTTCTATAGTAATCCATAAAGGCTTATTCCAATGTTTCATCATGGAGTGGTTAAGTGTCAAGTTCTTCAACTCTATGCCATCAGAATACAAGCTTTGGCAGGCTCTGTTTAAATGGAAAGGCTTTAGCATAACAGATTGGATCTGCTTTCTGAGGCTCAGAGTAGCTTAATATCAAGAGGTGTACTCTCCATGTATATTATATATATATACATATGTCTACATATATACATGTTAAATACACGCAATATATGTATGCACACTTGTTTTTATTGATATTTTTCAGTTGTTTCAGCCATGTCTGACTTTTTTTGTTAATTAATTTATTTATTTTTAGTTTTCAATGTTCATTTCCATAAGAATTTCAGTTTTAAATTTTCTCCCCTCTTTCCCTCTCCACTTCCCAAGATGGCACACAATCTGATTTGGCTCTACACATACATTCATATTAAACATATTCTCACATTAGTCATGTTGTAAAGAAGAATTAGAACTAATGGAAGGAACCACAAAAAAGAAGAAATAAAACAAAACAACAACAAAAAAAAGAGAGAGCAGATAGTAGGCTTACATCTGCATTGAGACTTCAAAGTTCTTTCTCTGGATGTGGATAGCATTTTCCATCATGAGTCTTTTGGAGTTGTCTTATATCCTCGAATTTCTGAGAAAAGCTAAGTCTATCACAGTTAGTCATTGCACAACATGGCTGTTACTGTGTGCAATGTTCTCCTGGTTCTGCTCACTTCACTCAACATCAGTTAATATAAGTCTTTCCAGGTTTTTTCTGAAGTCCACCTGCTCAGCATTTCTTATAGCACAATAGTATTCCATTACATTTATATATCACAACTTGTTCAGCCATTCCACAATTGATGGGCATCCCCTCAATGTCCAATTCTTTGGCACCACAAAAAGAGCAGCTATAAATATTTTTGCACGTGTGTCCTTTTCCCATTTTTATGATATCATTGGAATAGAGACTTAGAAGTGGTATTGCTGGGTCAAAGGGTATGTATAGTCTTATAGCCCTTTGGGCATAGTTCCAACTTGTTCTCCAGAATGGTTAGATCAATTCACAACTCTACCAACAATTCATTAGTGTTCCAATTTTCCCACATCTTCTCCATCATTTATAATTTTCCTATTTTGTCATGTTAGCCAATCTGATAGGTGTGATATGATACCTCAGAGTTGTTTTGATTTACATTTCTCTAATCAATAGTGATTTAGAGCATTTTTTCATATGACTATAGATAGCTTTAATTCCCTCATCTGAAAACTGCCCATTCATATTATTTAACTATTTATCAATTGGGGAATGACTTGTATTCTTATAAAGTTGATTCAGTTCTCTATATATTTTAGAAATCATGCCTTTATCAGAGGCACTGACTGTAAAAATTGTTTCCCAGTTTTCTGCTTTCCTTCTAATCTTGGTTGCATTGGCTTCGTGCAAAAACGTTTTAATTTAATGTAATCGAAATTATCCATTTTGCATTTTATAATGTTCTCTGTCTTTTGTTTGGTCATAAATTCTTCTTTTCTCCATAAATCTGACAGATAAATTATTCCTTGCTCTCCTTGTTTGGTTATAGTGTCAGCCTTTATATCTAAATTGTGTACCCATTTCGACTTTATCTTGGTATACAGTGTAAGATGTTGGTCTATGCCTAATTTCTGCCATACTGTTTTCCAGTTATCCCAGCAGTTTTTGTTAAATAGTGAGTTCTTATCCCCAAAACTGGGGTCTTTGGATTTATCAAACAGCAGATAATCATAGTCGTTGACTATTGTGTCTTGTGTACCTAACCTATTCCACTGATCCATCATTCTATTTCTTAGCCAGCACCAAGTAGTTTTGATGATTGCTGCTTTATAATACAATTTAAGATCTGGTACAGTTAGGCCACCTTCCCTTGAATTCTTTTCAATAAATCCCTTGATATTCTTGACCTTTGGTTCTTACAGATGAATTTTGTTATTATTTTTCCTAGCTCTATAAAATAATTTTTGGTAGTTTGATTGGTATGGCACTGAAAAAGTAAATTAATTTAGGTAGGATTGTCATTTTATTATATTAGCTCAGCCTACCCGTCACCAACTGATATTTTCCAAAGTGTTTAGATCTGAGTTCATTTGTGTGAAAAGTGTTTTGTAATTGTGTTCATATAGTTCCTGGGTTTGTTTTGACAGATAGACTCCCAAATATTTTATAATGTCTACATTAACTTTAATGGAATTTCTCTTTCTATCTCTTGCTGTTGGGTTTTGTTAGTAATAAATAGAAATCCTGGTGATTTAAGTGGGTTCATTTCATATCCTGCAACTTTACTAAATTTGTTTATTATTGTGTCTGACTATGATTCCACTTGGGGTTTTCTTGGCAAAGATACTAGAGTGGTTTGCCATTTTCTTTTCTAGCTCATTTTACAGATGAAACTGAGACAAACAATGTTAGCTGTCTTGACCTGGGTCACACTGCTAGTGTTTGAGGACAGATTTAAACTCAGGTCTTCTTAACTCCAGGTCCAGTACTCTAATTGCTTACATATACACATATACATGTATAGTATGTGTGTATTCATTATGTATATGTATATCTTTACATGTTATAGATGTATGTACAAAGGTATGTACATTTTCAACACACTGCACTGTGCCTGCACATGTAGATATATATGTGTATACATGGCATATGCATGAGTATGTGAGCATTCACACATGTATATATGTATGTATAAATCTATACATATACAAGTATGTGGATATATATGTATATGTGCACTGTACAGTGTATTCATGCTTCATTGTGTGTATGACTATACATGCTTGTATACATGAGTATACAGAGAAATATGTGATTTTCATTGTGATTTAACTAACTTCCATCAAGAAATATAACTTCTAATAATATAGAAATATCCTCATGTAGTCTGATTTTTCTACAAAATTGTTTAATTCATTGGTTCACTGTAACTTTCTTTGATTTTTACTTTGCTCAATTGACAAAGAAAAGGGGAAGACAAGAAGCAGTATGGCACGGTGAATAGAACACTCAGACGTAGAATCAGGAAGTACAGAGTTCAAATCCTGCCTCCAACACTTCCTAGCTGTATGACCCTGGGCAAGTCACTCAGCCTGTCTCAGTCTCAATTTCCTCATCTGTTAAATGGAAAAAATAGTGACATTCACAGATTTCTTATAAGGATTGAGTGAGATAACATTCGAGGTGTCCCAAATGTATATTTTAAGATATTAATACTTAAAACTGCACTAAGACTTTTGGAATTGACTATATATATATATATATATATACACACACAAAGTACTTCCCAACATTAAAGGGCCATATAAATGTGAGTTATTATTATTATTATTAATGGATCCACTGTGATATTGGGGAAAGCTTGAGTCTAAATAACTGCATGACCAATGGTAGTACCTTCACTTTTCTGAGCCTCAATTACCTCCTCTAAATGGAGAGTTTTGGCTAGATGAGAGGTGTCAGGGACTCTTTTGTAAGTCTGGTGAAGTCCAAGGACACCTTCTTAGAGTCATGTTTTTAAAAAATTAAAAACTGAAGGAAATGATAACTTTCAATTAAATGTTAATTAAAATAAACATGTCTTTTTCCATTATCTAAATTCACAGATTTCCTGAAATCTATCCATGGGCCCCCAGTTAAGAACCGTTAGAGTTATTCTCTAAGGCTCTTTCCAATTCTAATGAACTGTAATCCTGTGGTTGGTTCAAGTGAAAACATATAAAGGAATTTTGTATGAAATGGGTTCCAGAGATAGTCATACTGTGAACAAAAATAAACAGATAAGTTGTACAAAAGCCAGAACATGGGACATGGGGACTTTAGACATGTACTCTTCCTTCTCCTCCTCCCCACCTCCCTTGATTCAGCATAAGAAGAGGCTCCGAAGGATGCAGAAAAGCCAGTTGTGCTCTGGAAACAAGGAGCAATAGTAAACACTGCCAAAATCACAGCCTAGATAGTTTTAATAGCATCTGTCTTTGCCACCTCATGAGTAACTGAGGGAGAGTGGGATGGGGGGGTATTTCTAGCTGACAGAGACTCCCCACAGAGCATAATTCCTAATGTGGCTGTTTTCCTGGAGAATTTTGATGATAACTTTGCATCAAGCTAAAGAAAGGGATTTTCTTTCACTCCTATGTTAACTAGTTGTTTGCTATGGTTGTCTCAACTACTGCTCTTAGCAGAGAGCAGTAGAATTCCCATTTCTGGGGCATGCCAGATGGAAAACCAGAAGCTTTACTGGTGAATAGACCTTTTCCCAAAGAGTATGGAGCTCATTGGTCTTTCTGAAGTTCTGGAGAACCTCTCAGACATCTTCTTTGATTCCTACATCAGTGGAGACAAAAAACAGCAGAAAGAAGGTATCAGTTTGAATTTGGAAAGCTCCTGAGGCCAGCAGCAATGGCAAAGCTAGAACCACTAAGGGTATGGTGAGTGGGATTTCCCCAGGGAGCAGTAAAAGATAATGCATGCCTTCATATCCATTTTTGGACCTAGTTTCTATTTAACTTCACTAAATCACAGATGCCCCAAAGTCATATGGTCTTAGATGTCAATTGTCATTTAGTTAATCAATAAACATTTATTGATCACCTAAATGTGTCAAGAACTATGCTAAGCATTAGAGGGACAAATACAAATTGCCATTCTTGCTGTCTAGGAATTTATATCCTATTGGTGGAAAAGACATGTGTGTGTATAGTATGTGTACACACATATGTATATATATATATATGCACATGTGCAATATGCATATACACAAATATAAACAATGCACATGTGAATATGTACATATGTTTGCATAAACAGACATATATAAAGGCACAATAAACTAAAAACAAATAAATTCAATGAGCGAAGGAACTAGTAACAATGGGAGAGAACAGAAAAGACTTTATTGGAGGAGAGCATTTCTCAGTGAATATCAAAACACACCACTTCCATGCGTACAAAGTGCCTTCTGTATCCACAACATGTAATTGACACTGCCTACCATATGAAGCAAGTTAACACAAAATCAGGCAACATGCTGAAACTTCAAAGTTTCAAAATGTGGGTTTAAGAAGAGTCAAGTAGGAAAGTCTTGCTTCTATAGTTCTGCTTTTCTTCCTTCAGGAACAAAGTGAAGTTGTCTATAAATAATTAAACTAAAATGCCTAAATCTCCATTGTCATTGTACAGACTAAGTCATTAGTGTTTGAAAACAATGAGAATATTGGTTCATATTCAGTATTTTCTTCATCCTCATTGCCCTCAAATCTAAATTACATAAAGTGTGAGTGTGGCTGGCCTTCAGTCAGTTTTATTTCTCAGTGTCTACTATGTGTTTTTTCCTTTCAAAGAGTCTCCCTTTTGGGGGTGTAACTAATATTCGAATCAATAAGTTCTATTTTTTCACCAAACCTATGATTTCATTGGTGTAATTTCCCAGTGAGGAAACTCTCTCTACCAATACCAACAAAATGACATCTGTTCTTCAACTTAGAGTCTTAGGGAGTTGCCAGGGACATTGAGAGATTAAATGACTTGCTTAGGATAACACCATCAGTATATATCAGAGAAACAACTAGAATCTCTCCTAGTCTTCCTAACGCTGAGGCCAATTGTCTTTCCATGAGACCAGACTGCCTCTTATGTGATGAGAGATGTAATTCAAATCCACACCTTTCATTTTTTGTTTTAGCACTGTAGCTACTTCCTAAATTCCCATTATACATAAATATGTATACATATATATGTCCATAAAAATTTCTAACTTCATGGGTAAAAGTCCACGGACTTCCTGGGTAGAAAAGCAAAATGTTGACAGTTACAAACTGGAATTTCTCATGTCTTCAATCAGGGACTCTGAGAAAAGAATTGGAAAAAAAAAGAGAGGCAGAACAAGAAACAGAGCAGCTCAAGGACAAAGCTAGTCTACAATGATGCCAAAGGAGTGAAAATTTAACAGGCCAGAAAACCCTGCCAAGGTTTCTAAAAAGGAATCCTTTAGGAAAATTCTCACACATCCAATAGGGAGTAGCCATGTTTTGTAAGGGAGGACACTGGCTTTGGTGCCATTTATAGTGAAAGCTAACTATGGAACTAATTATAAGTTAAGTTGCTGGTCACTTAAGAGTAACTTAATGAAATACTACCTTAAGTCACTTTTTAGGTTATTGCAGTCAAAACTTTTCTTCATGTCTACCACTCCATGAGTAACTTTATGAGGAATTTATGCATAGATTTCTCTGGGATTGTGGCCCAGGAGTAATATCTGTGGTAAATCCATTCCTGTGCATGGGAAGTGGCAGTTAAGCATTACAAACCCTTATGTTTCTGCAAACCAGAGGAAACCAAAGAGAACCCTATCATCTTCAAGCTGCTTTTTCCCTTCTGTTTTTTTTTTCTTTTGAGTTCAGTGTCCAGAGGGCAGTGAATGACATGATTCAGGCTGAATCCATCACTCTCAGATGAAACATTTTCTATAGTTCTAAGGCTTTAGAGCATGTAGCCATGAAGTAGGAATTGGCTACTGACTATGATTTCCTTCCTTTCCTTTTCTTTCCCTTCTTTTCCCTTCCCTTTCCTTATCTCATTTGAACCTCACAATAACCCTGGGATTTAGGTGCTATTATTATCATCACTTTACAGTCAGGGGAACTGAGGCAAACAAATGGTAAGTGACTTGCCCAGAGTCAAATAGCTATGTCAGAGGTAGGATTTGAACTCAGACCTTCCTAATTTCACATCCAGTATTCTATTCACTATACCAATCATAAGATCATGGATTAAGCTGAACAATTCCTTTCAGAGAAGTCCTACTCAAAACACTCAATTTTGGAAATGTCAGTCAATAGGCATTTATTAAGCACTTACTATGGGCCAAGCACTGTGCTAAGGACTAGAGATACAAGGAAAGGTACAATATAATCCTTGCCTTCAAGGGATTTGCAATCTGATGGAGAAGAATGTCTCCCTTGTTTCCCCTTCAATCCCTGCCATTTTACCTGTGTGACCTTGGGTAAGCCATTAACTTGTCTGGGCCTCATTTTTTTCCATGTCTAAAATGACAGAACTACTCTCTAAGGTCCTTCCCTCAAATCTAGGATCATATGATCTAACTCAAAATGCAAAATTGTGGCATTGAGAGTTCTTAAAGATCATACTAGTGAACCAAAAATTCTAGCAAGCCCAGCAAAAGGTTGAAAATCTTCCACAAGAGGACCTGCTGAGCTAAGTTCAGAGAGACACACCATCAAAGATAGGTTGCTTATAGTTTAAGTGGTTGGTTGTTCTGGTCATAGGCACTCATGTAGACTTCCTAAGTCTGGGGTTCTTAATCTGGAGTCCATGGTTAGATTTCAAGGGGTCTGCAAACTAAGATGGGAGAAAATATTACACCTTTATCTTTACTAACCTCTAACTAAATTCAGGGCAGCACTGGACCTGAATTTAGGAAGATTCATCTTCATGAGTTCAAATCTGGCCTCAGACACTTACTAGCTGTATGACCCTAGACAAGTCACTTAACCCCAATTGTCTCAGTTTCCTCATCTTTAAAATGAGTTGGAGAAGGAAATGGCAAACCACTCCAGTATCTCTGCCAAAAAAATCCCAAATGGGGTCACAAAGAGTCAAACAAGAATTCAACTAAATTCAATTACTTAGTAATTAACTAAATTATTAACTAAATTCAGTTATTTAAATTAATTTAGTTATTTAAATTCTTTATTATTTAAAAACATTACTCTGAAAAGGAGTCCATAGACTTCTAACTGCCAACAAGACTGCTATATGGTCTATGATCCCCCAAAAGTTTAAGAACTCCTGTTTTAATATGTGTAAGAGTTGAGATTTACATGTGATAAGGGATAATGTCATGAATTGATTAATGTATAATTCAATATCACTATTTTCCATATTATCTATTTTTCTTCTGATCTTGCTGATACATCTAAGCTTGCTTATCTTAGCTTTATAACTACCATAGCCTTACAAACGAGTTGAAGAATCTTGCCTAATGCTACATCATTTATCAGCCTATTTTACTTTTACTACTTCTTTTAACATTCCATGAATATTAGTGAGATGTTACAGTAGACAGCAGGGAGTCCATATAGTCTGAAAAATCATAGTTTTTATGTGTAATTTTGACTTCTGGTTTATCTTTAAGGTATCAAAATACATTATGGGTCAATGAGCTGGAATGTGTCTCAAGAAAGATCATCAAGATGGTGAAGGGCCATATGAGGTTTAGTAGAAGGAACTAGGTATACTTATTCCAAAGACTCTGGGGAGACATTATAGTTGTCTTTGGGTATTTGAAGGGGTACCATAAGGGGGAAAGATTTTCATCCTGTTTGTTCCCAGAGCCAGGGAAAAAAAGGAGAAGTTGCAAAGAGGTAAACTTAGGTTTGGTGTCAAGAAAAAACAAGCTAAAAATTTGAACTGTCACCTAGATGGCTCAGTGGATAGAGTACTAGTCTGATGTCAGGAAGACACATCTTCCTGAGTTTGAATCTGGCCTCAGACACTAGCAGTGTGACCCAGGGCAAATCATTTAACCCTGTTTGCCTCAATTTCCTCATCTGTAAAATGAATGGAGAAGGAAATAACAAACCACTTCAGTATCTTTGCCAAGAAAATCTCAAATGGGATCATGAAGAGTCAGATCAGACTAAATGACCAAACAACAACAACAATAGAATGGTATAGATTGCCTTAAGAGGCAGTCATAGGTTTCCTTTCCATAAAGGTCTTCAAGCAAAAGAAGGGCAATCTCTTTCAGGTAAGTTATAGTGATAGCATTCAGGAAGGATTAGCACCTCTGATGAGAGGGCTTGCTTAGCCCTTTTCAGGGGTACTTATCCATTTTTGGTATCCACCTGTTACCCAATTCTGACCTGTGGCTCCAAGAAGCTATAGCATGCACAGAGGTCACACCCCACTTAAAACCATCTCAGCACACAGGTTTGAGGGTAACCAACAGGCCTCAAAACCCATCACTGAAGTAGAGGGATGTCCACCCCAAGCACATGAAGGCTTCTCCCAGTGGAATGGACAGATGAGAACCATTTGTTCCAATAGCCATGAAAGAGGTTGAAGCAGGTACTGTGGAACTTTGAGCTTAATCAGACATTGAAAATACCAAGGTCATCCACTGCATGCAAAACCATTACCTTGACTTTTGTTTTGCCACTTGACTTTGATGACTCTGGAAGAGAGAGTGAGACTGGTAACTTCACATAACTCTGTCTCACTTAAATCCAGTTCATGTCCTGTGATGTCATTAGTCTTCTTCAAATGAAGGAGGAAGAAAAACAACAAGAAGTGGTGATTCCTATTAATTATGGGTTGGACAAGATGTCTGATGAGGTCAAATTCTCAAATTTGGTGATTCTTTTGAAATCTGTGTGTGTGTGTGTGTGTGTGTGTGTGTGTGTGTGTGTGTCTGTGTCTGTGTCTGTGTCTGTGTCTGTGTCTGTGTGTTGGTAGAGGGGCAGGAGAATATCCATGTTTGATTCACCAAATCATGTGGACCTATTTCAGAAGAGGAAAGAATATATTAATTAGAAAATTGGTTGAAAGTCATGCTATGTGAAACAATATGTACCAAGCAATAAGAAGTAGCACAAAGAGCAGGCCCAGAAAGGCCAAATGCAATGGTGAAAGGCCTCTGATTCATGACATACAATAACTAATTGAGAGAATGGGGATTTTTAACTTGGAAAAATAAAGACATAGGGGAAACATGATAAATTGTGATAAAATAAATAAGTATTTGAAGGTCTTTCACATGAAAGAGAGATTAGATTAAACCTGTTCTGTTTTAAGATAGAGGGCAGGACTTAAAACAAAGGTAGGACTTAGGAGGAGAAAAACAACTTCTATTAATTAGAGATATCAAAAAATAGAATAGCTGTCTCAGGAAATTTAAGGTATATAAGAAGAGACTGGCTATCCAATTTTTTTGGTGGTCATAGGGTTTTTTATTTGTTTTTGTTTTGTTTTGTTTTGCCCAGCCTGGAAGTTTAGGGGCTGTTCATAGAGCAATCCCATTACTAATTGGCAGGAGAGCTTTGATTATTCTCTATTTCCAACATGGAATGGTTTGCTCCCCCTTAGGCAACCTGGTGACCCCCTGCTGAGAACCTTGCCACACTGATGCCACTTAGAGTAGACATCTAATCCATATAGCTCACTGCATCTCTGAATTCCTGAGCTCAAGAGATCCACTAGCCTTAGATACCTCCATTGCTGAGATTACCAATGAGTGCCACCATGCTTACTTTTTGAGTATATTGTAGGGGAAATTCTTTTTGTTTTTTTTTTTTAGTACAAGTTGAACTAGATGGCTATTTAGTTCCTTTTTAACCCTGGAATTCAGAGATTCTGTGATTTTTTATTGTGAAAGTTTTTGGATAATGATAGCCCCACTGTGTTGCTGGAAAATATTTAAAAATAAAACAAAATTGAGTATTTGCTACCAATGAAAAATAGCAAGCCAATTTAAGATATAGATCATTATGATTAATTGGCATTGTGGACCAACTCAAGGAATTGGAAATATTTTAGTCTTAATACACCATTGTTATATAGTTTGTGAGCAGAGAAAGGATATCTGGGCTGAAGTATGCGGGAAAAAAAAGGGATTGTTGAAATTGTTCCACTTAGTTTTAAATAGTGTTCTGAGTTTTTTTTTTGTTTTTTTTTTTTTTCCTGTGGAAGGCCTGGGAATAAAACCATCATTCATGTTTATTGTAGGACTTCTTGGTGTTACCATCAATGGCCAAATGTCTTTGCCAAATGATATAAATTTAGATGACATTATAAAGCCTGGAAAAAGGAGGCAAACCATTAAATATTCATATACACAGCACTCCAACCAATTTGAGTCTGTTTGGGGCTTACAAGCTGCTGTCCCTAATGTAGTATAAAAGTTTTTTTTTTTTTTTACTGGAATTAGATATTGTTCTGGATCAAAGTAAAACAAAGGTAAACATTCATGGTGATTTCACCCAGCTTGCTTAATGAAAGGTGATATATGTATTATATAAGTTTTGCTTCCAATTGAGTGGGAGAAGAGAAAACCCTGGTCCCAATTTTACTAGACTGGGGTAAGTACATCTAATTGTCCTAGGCTTCTGACATGTAGATGGAGCTGACTTTTTTTTTTTGCTCCTTATCTTAGGAGTTTCTATACAAACACAGAAACCCTGGGAATTGATGGATTTGATAACTTTATGGATGTAATTTCCTAAGTAGAAATTTACGTATAAAGTATAAGTAATAATCTGTTTTCTGTCAGGCACAAAGAAAATATGCAGTATTAACTTCAAGGAGCTCACATTTGAGTAAGGGAGACAGGACATTTTCAGAAATAATATTATAATGATAATTAACATTTATAACATTATAATATATAACATTGTATGTATAACATTAATAACATTATAATGATAATTAACATTTATTTATTTAGTGCTTTAGTCTTGTGAAAAGCATTACATGTTATCCATTCAAATTGGCCCTTAGAACAATCCTGTGAGGTAGGTACTATTTTCATCCCCATTTTATAGGTGAGGAAACTAAGGCCAAGAGAGATAAACTGACTTGCTCAGGGTCACACAACTAGTGAGTGTATAAAGATAGCATTTGATCCACTACATAATCTAGCAGTCTACCATTAGAAAGGTACAAATCCATATGAAATTGCAATGAAGGGAGATGTCACATTACTTACAATATACAAGTGTTCTAAAATATTTATATTTTTATGTTATATTATCTTATATATAAATATGTTATATTCATAACATATTTATAACAACTCTGGTGGCAAAGAACTGGATATTGAGGGGATGCTTATCAATTGAGGAATGGCTCAGCAAGTTGTGCTATATGATTGTGGTGGAATACTATTGTATTATAAAATGATGAACAGGTGGATTTTAGGGGAAAAACATAGAAATGCATGAAATAATGAAAAGTGAAGTGAGCAAAACCAAGAGAACATTGTATAAGATAAAAGTAATATTGGTCAGAAATTAATTGTAAACAATCAAGCTATTCTGAGTACCAAAACTACTCAAATCAACTATAAAGTCCCTGTGAAGGAAAATGCTCCCTACCTTCAGAGAAAGAACTGATAAATAGAAGTACGTGTGGTATGGTTTTACATATATTTATAAATCTGTGTCCAATGTTGGTCTTCTCTAGTGTGAGGTGAGGAAGGAGTAAGAGAGACAGTCTGGAACTTAAAATATAACAAAACAATAAATAAAATTAAACTAAAAAAAAATAAAGACAATCAAAGGCATTTAAATAGAGACTGGACTTTCATTCAGGGTCCTAGTAGTTGCTGCAGAAATCACTTATCTCTCCCTGCATCTTTTATAACATTTTGCATCTCTTCAATTATACTTTACGTGGTATTATTTTTATAGCATATAAATATAATGTATATAATCTAAATATAAATGTTTAGTCTACTTACAAGACTATAAGTTCCTAGAGGGGAAAGATTATGTTTTATTTTTGTATCCACACTTTTCACCATGAAAATCACACATCAATGATTCATCATTCCTGATTCCATGGGGATGACCATGGATTCTTCAAGGCTATGTAGGTTATTCTGAGCTGATTCTACAAAATAGGAGAGTTGTTCATTATAGGCCTAGCAATGCAGTTTGGCTGCCATCTGAGGAGGAGTCAACTTACAGACAGAAAGATTCATCAACAGAAAATTGGCCATGAGGCAGTGAATATTTTGGTCATGGTACCATAAAGCAGATAAAAATACAACCATAACTCACAGTCTTGTAGCATCTTTTCCTTTCTGTTGGCAGAGGAGTGTAAAAGGGCATGGAAGGTGCTAAAAATAATACAGTTGGTATATCCATCTAAACTTATTAAGATCATCAGAATCTAGCCCAGTGCTTTCATTAGATAGGAGCTCAGATTGGAAGGACATGCTGATCATGGTGGTTAGGGAAAGTGATATTTGGAAACGAAGGCTTATTACTCACAACTCAGGAGGGTAGAATGCATATAGCAACCTGCCCCCCAATTCAGGGCAAACATGTGAGCTGCAGCCTCAATCAGATATATCATGGGATGGGTAGACTTTGGTTGAAGGCCTCTAAAGCAGTTACAGCTGGTTTATAGGCTAGTTCAGGAAGGAAGATCAGACTATACCAATGTTAACTAATTAGCAAAGGAAGAGCATCCTCAAATGATATACAGGATGCTTTAATTGTGACATAGCAAGCTAGCTAAATGGGGATATTTCAAGTCATTAGGTGCAGCTCTGCCTGGGGTAAGAATGAAATGCTTTGGAGGCCAGGAAGGAAAATGATAGCATTAACCCATTATTACTCAACTTTTTATATAGTAGCTGCTTAAGAAATTGTTATTGAACTGAATTGAAGTGAAATTTATTCATTCAATAAAAATTTATTGAGTATCTATATGATATTATCACTTCAATTTGATCATGTTGATATGCAAGTCAGATTTATTTTACCTTTGTAGCACAGACTTTGGACTCATTGTCTAAACCCCAACTGTCAATTTGGATTACCAGATGTTGGCTATTTCTTTCCTTAATTTTTCAAGGGTACTAACTCTAAAGATTGGTTGTGGATGAGATAGCCAATAGCACACTTCACCCATTGATTATCAGTTGATATCTATTAGCCAGCCTAACTATTAGCTTATGGAAATGGATTTTACTGAGGTGGTAAGAATTATTGATACAAAATTATTGATACAAAACATATCCCCAAACTCTCTCACTAGTCCACATAAAGTTCAAGAGAATTTCAGCTCAATATTAGAGCACAGTGACTAGAATACAAGGGTAATTCATAGATCCTGGTTGCTGGAAGTCTTTTCTTTTCTTTTGTAAAGTCTCCATGAAGTTCCCTCAGACGTGGTGTAGCTTTCTATTGGGATTCTTGTAGAGTACTGAATCTTCTTAATTTGTCCTCAACACATGAGATGTTAATACTATCATCCATTGCTGTCCTGGAGACAATGCTAGAACACCCATGGGAAGTCCAAATCTTCTTGATCTTCTGATGTTTGCAAGATTTTTGTCTTGTCAAGGTGGGAAGGAGACAAATACATTTTCCCTCTCTTCATCCCCACCCCATACCCAAAAGGATTATCTCTTAAGGGCTACATTGATGCTTACTTTGCCTCCCTGGCTGGCTCACCACTAGAATGCTGAAACCCAAATTGACTTTCTATTTCATATAAGTATTTGAGGGCATTACTGAGTTTGTTAACCAACTGCAATTTTATATGATTCCATGAAGCACTCTGCTCCTTACAAATTTAGTAATTGATAGTTAGCTCTTATTAAATGATTTTGATTGATTGAATTTCAGGACACATTTTTACCTGAGAAAAAATACTGTTAGCTACTTTAAGTGAGGCCAGTAACTGATTTATTAAATCAATCCCACCAAATATTTTAAGTATGTATTGTGTATGTAATAAAAATATACATATGTGCATGTATATAAACATACAAATGTGTATATATTATATAATAAATATATCATGCATAGTTTTACATTGTTATAATTATTATCACAATGCCACATATTATATATTACAATATATAACATGCACCATATATTATATGAGACAAAGACAGAGAAACAGAAAGTAATTTGTGATGTTTTTGCAAAAACTCCTCTTTATGTGTTTAATTTCCAATTGAATACTTGGATTAATGGCTATGCCTACACATGGGAAGTGAAAAATTGAAACCCAGTATAATGATTTGGTTTATATGCTTCAAACCAGATATATGATGTAGTGATTGGCTGACTGGTTTTGGAATCAGAAAGACCTGGGCTCAATTTCAGCCCATGACACAAACTAGTTATATGACTGTATTTTCCAATACAAATTGCATTTACTTATGTGTACTATATCCCCACCATAGAATTTAGGCTCCTTAAGGTTAGGGTCTATCTCACCTAGCACAGTTTCCTACATATAGTTCAAGGCATAATGTATGTTTACTTGAATTGAATATACTCCATGGAACTTTCAGGTTGCATGAGCAATGAGGTAGATGACTAAACTAAACTAAACTAAACTAGAGATAGTAGACACTATCTCTTAATAAAAGGAATGAGATAATTATGCACCAGAGGTAGAAGAAATGCAGCTTAATACAAAGTGCAAGGAAGCCAGCAGTCTAACAAGTTAAATATCTTATGAATTAATAATGAAAAATGCTAATCCATAATGACCTTCCTCAGTACCCACTCCAGTAGGTGTCCAAATTACCTGATGGATTTATGGTCTGAGATCAAATCAGGGTTCTCTCTTGTGCCCCACATACTCTGATATACTTGTCCTTTCCCTAGAGTGCTGTTGGAACAAGAAGAGAACATATACTAGTACCGGCCTTCTGCCTTCCCAGGAATAGAGCAAGATATAGAACAATAGAGTTTGCTTCTGACTGAGACAAATAACAAATTTAGAAACCTCAAAGAGGCAGAAATTTTGTGCAGAACACCTGCCCTGCCCTCCGATGACAATGTAAAAAAATCATAGATAATTATTAAATCTAGCCAATGGAGAGAGGAAAAAAATGAAGAGAATTGGAAAAGGGTACAAGAAAGAAAGATTACCATAAAGAAAGGGAACTGGAACCTAACTGGGGTTTATTTTGTCCCTCCAGAAGTTACTTAAAATAGAGTTTGAGGCTGGTGAATAGTAAATTATCCAATATGTGAGAAGGTTGAGATAGCTTTGTGGTCTAATCTGGGATTAAACACACCATCCCAGGGGAAAAAGAAATAAAGTGAATGATATGAAAATATAAAAAAAAAAAGGCCAAAAAATTTTCAAGAGGAAAAATGTTCTGTTAAAACCCTGGAACATAAGAAGATAAATCAACAAAAAAAGATGATAAAATTATAAAGGAAGATGAATACCAAAATGACCAAACATTATAAAACTATTAAAATCCAAAATGATTACAAAACAGGAAAGAAATTAACCTATATTTGAAAGAAACACAAGCCAGTAGCTCTCCAAGAGGGCATGAGCTGCATCAAGATGTTCTACAATGACTCAAGAAAGAAATAGGTATCTTTGGAAAATGAGTTAAAGGGGATCAAATCACAGAATTTACAGCTTGCACAACAGAAACAGTTAACAAAATGGATAAATTTGAAACCATGGTCTCAAGTCTCTAAAGAAGTGAAAAAGAGCATGACATATTAGGAATAAAAATATGCTGAAGTGAAGAAAAAAGCAATGACTTTAAAAAGAAAATATGATCTCTATATAAGCAAAACCCATTGATTTGAAGAAATATCATGTAAAGTCAACTTAAGAAAAATGGGCAATCTTAAATACTTGAACATCATAATGCAAAAAGAAAAATAAAATAATGCAATAAAATTTCTCAGAACTACTGAATACAGAAAATAAGCAGCAATCCAAAGACCCCACAGAACACCTGGGATGGGAGGGAAGAATTTACTGTTTGGTTTGTGGTCCTTCATTATATGTTTGGGTTTATTATGCTTTTTTGTTGTTGTTTTTTGGTTTCTAGTCCCAGGAAAGACTTGTAGAGTATACCTTGCTTAACCTTCGCATCCCCACCCCCCAAAAACAAAGCAAAACTGAGCAAAATAAAACAAAACAAAACAAACAAACAAAAATTGCAAATTGGTCTGGCCATTCGGAAAAACTAAACTATGCTAAAATGTGGTTGAAGCATCCATACCATTTGGCCTGGGGATTGCATTGCAGGATGCGCCCATGGGCTGAACAATGATGACCGTCACATAATTAGTGGGAATTGTATGTTTGACAGTACTTTCTGAGACCATTCTATTCTGCACATTACAAATGTCAAACGTCTCCATGTGCTCCAAACTATATTAAAACATAATTGGGAAATATTTAACAAAATAAATAAACTAGAATAAAATATAGATAATATATGGTTCCCTAAGTCAACATAGTAGCTAGGTGGCTCAGTGAGCAGAACCCTGGGCCTGGAATCAGGAGGACCTGAGTTCAAATCCAGCCTCAGACACTTACTAGTTGTGTGACTCTGGACAACTCACTTAACCCCACTCCCTCCCTTCTCCTGACCACCCCCCAAAAAGAAAAGAAAACCCTGTGGACAGTATTGGCATGCTGTGATCCATGGAGTCACAAAGAGCTGGAAATGACTAAACTACTGAACAACAACAAGAATTCAGTATGTGGTCTGCAGGGATCATTATGTATCCCATTTCTATTTGAGTTTGACACTATTTTTGTACAAGGTACCTCTGTCAGTTAAAGGGACACATGATACAGTGTGAAATTGTATATGTGTGAAATACACATGGAGGACACTTCAACAAGAAGTAGTCATTCAACAATTACTGCTAGCTGATTAGGCCATGGCCAAGTAAGCAGAGGAGGATCACCAGTAGTAGAAGCAGCAATAGCCATAACCACAACAACAAAAGAAGACAAGTCCTCATCAATTTTTTAGGCCCAAGCTCGGTGTTCTTTCACTCAGTATTCCGTCTGCTCTAAGTCTCCGGTGTGTTACATGTATGTAACCCAGTGCTCCTTAAATATTCTGAGGTTGCTGTTATGGAGAAAGTTATTGTTTCTTCATCTGCAAATTGTGAGAAAAAAAAACATTTTTCAACTAATGACTTGCAAAGGTTATTTGAGGATTACTACTTTCAGAGAAGCAGATTAAAATTTTCTCCATTAAGATCTAGTGTTATCTCATCCTATGAAATGCTTATCCACCCACCAAATTGGATCTAGCTCAAGTAAGTGGTTGATCTTGTTTTTAACCAATGATTCTTCTCATGTGACAAATATCTTGGTGGTCTTATGACAGAAGTATAAGCCCTCTTATTACTAAAGAACCATTTAAGTATTTGAGAAATCAAGATCTTCTACAGATTAAACACATTCTATAACAGTGTGATTTGAGAAACATGAAAGGCTTCTCTGTCTCGAAATATTTCTGTCTGGTTTTTGTCATTTCTACCTAAAAATCTTATCCATTACCACTTTGAGTTCAAGCATAAAAGGGGACAAATAAGTGGTACTCCTAGGACTGGAGTCAAGAAGACCTAACTTCAAATCTGGCCTCAGATACCTGTAGGACCTTGGGCAAGTCACTTAACCTCTGATTGCTTCAGTTTCTTAATCTATAAAATGGGGATAATAAGAGCATCTACCTCCCAGTTTTGTTTTGAGGGTAAAATGAGATAATATTTGTAAAGAGCTTAGCATGGCCAGTAGTAGGTACTATGCAAAAGTTAGCTCTCATTCCTGTTATTAAATGTCTCACTTATCTGAAAAGAATAATATATTGAAAGTCATTATCAGTCATTACCTCAGTAGCTCGAATTAACTTGTCAGGCTAATCAGTGATCTACCGATAGTGTGAGGGAACAGGACATACAACAAAGACTTTTAGGTGGGAAGATGAACATTAGCAAAGTTACATAGCATACTGTCCTATACCTGAGTTCCTTAGGGTACCACAGTGTATGTATCTGTAGGGAAGAGACAGAAGAAGAGAAATTCTAGGCAGCCAGGGCAGCATAAAGACATAAAGTGCCTACAGGGAGAAGTATGGGTGCTAAAAACAAGTAGCAGCCATTGACATGGTAAGATTAGGATTGAGAAATGTTGATGATGAAATTTGCTTTGGCCTGGCCCTGATAACAAATATATGATAGAGACAATATGTTTACAATTGAGTTGATTCTTTCTCTTAACTAGCGTTTCTAATAGTATTTCTAATGGCTTTTTGGAAAATAAACTTTGATTAAAATTTAAGTGACCATGACTCCATTACTTAAAGGCTCCTTCTGCTTGAAAATATTAGTTTAATTTTCAGTGGAACGTGCTATTGATTTCCCTGTGCATTACTCTTATCCCTTTTCTTCCCAGTCTAGGATTTAAAATGTTGCAACTGAAATCCAAGGGGAAGTAGAAGAAAAAACCAATGAGGAAGTCTCTAGTTAAGTTGTGATTAGATCATAAATGTTCCAAAGTTTGCCCAGTTTAAATTTAAGAAATGATTAATGATAATTCTTAAAGATCATAAGTCTGTCAAGCTAGGCATGTAGCGTACACATCAACATTACATTCTCTCAGATTTTATAATCATGTATAATGATAGTGGCATCACTTATCTCTCTTCTAGTCCATTCTCCTAGTGTCTAAAAAAAATGAATGTTCCAAATTTTTCCTTTTAATGTTCTCCCTATGCTATGTTGATAAGATGCATTAACATTGAAGGACGATGTAAATCTCTGGATACATGAACACATAAATTTTCTAAGGAGGAGTAACACATGTATCTTTGCAAAAAGTGGAGAAACCTAGAAGCAAACTCCAGAGAACAATATAAGCCATGGACCACCCTGTTAAGTAAACTATCTTGCTGGAGAAACCTACTATCAGCACACATCACACTCTAAGCATTCTCAGCTTTGAGAGAGGGAAAAAAAATACCTCCTTACTTTTTGATTACATTTCTTAGTATTTATTCATGTAATGCCCCAAAGAAGGCAGGTTACTGCCAAAATATTGGTGAAACCTTTCCAGGAGAATAAATCTTGAGAAATATAATCAAATATTGGGAGAAATTCTTTTCTTCTCCATTATTACCCCTCCCCTCCATGTCCCCTGTGGCATGTTATTTCTTTGTTAAGAATTATTGTCATTTCATTTAGTTCACACACACCATGAAATCCAGTCATGGAAGACTCACAATAACTATGTGTCATGCTCATTAAAAGAGATAAAATAATGATAATAAAACCAACATGCCAAAATCTGAACTGAATACTTTATCCCTCTTTGCTTCATTTGTCTTCATTTTCTGTTTTTAATCTTTCCTGGCTTTCCCTTTTCTCTCCTTTTTATTAACACTAAAAGCTATTCAATATAAGCTCCATAGTCATGTTAAGCTATTTCTGCAAGAAAGAAGGTTAGGCATGAAGACGGGGCTTCTTACAGCCTGATTATTCATCTTCACTGAAGTCTGGGGTCAGAAACCCGAACTGTTTATTATTATGAGGGAAAGGGGGGCAAAGTAATATGGCTACTGTCCATTTAGATTATGTATGTCTATATAGGTTCTTTAAATGCAACTTGTGGTGAAGCAAGGATAGATTCCTCTGGGGTATTGTCCATTACTCTTAAAGGAAGACTGAGATCCATGCCTTGAGGAGAACAAAAGGGGTCAAAAGACTAGCTGTTTTCTTCTCCTCTGAGAGAGAAAGGCACAGGACTATAATCACATTTATCTTCTCTACTAAGTATTGTAGGTTTAGGGGCACAGATTTTAAGTTCAAGTCTTTTTTTGGGGGGAGGGGTAACTATCCCTTAATGGGGAGGGTATGCTAATGTACAACTGAAGACTTGATTCTTTCCCATCAAGGCTAGTAACACACAAGACCATCACCAATAGTAAATATCAAGTAAATCCATTTATCCAAACTGATAATAAACAAAAATTGGACAAATTCTACAAATTAGAATACACAAGAAATGCAAAAAATTAATGATCTCTCACACTAGGAGTGAGATATCTCAGCTCAACCAAGAGAGGTGCCCTAATTTCACATGAGGGAAAATTGTCCAGTTTCTAGGGAAGCAAGTTGGAAATCAGAGATGTGTTTAGGTGTGTTCTCCTGGTTCTGCTCACTTCATTCAACATCAGTTCATGTAAGTCTTTCCAGGTTTTTCTGAAATCTGCCTGCTCTTCATTTCTTATGGAATGATAGTATTCCATTACATTCATATAACTCAACTTGTTCAGCTATTCCCCAGTTGATGGGTGTCCCCTCAATTTGCAATTATTGGCCACCACAAAAAGAGCTGCTAGAAATATTTTCACACATGTGGGTCCTTTTCCTTTTTTTATGACCTCTTTGGAATACAGACCTAGTAGTTGTATTGCTGGATTAAAGGGTAGGAACAGTTTTATAGCCCTTTGGGCATAGTTCCAAATTGTTCTTCAGAATGGTTGGATCAGTTCACAACTCCACCAACAATGCATTAGTAATCCAATTTCCCCACATCTTATCCAACATTTATCATTTTCCTGTTTTGTCCTATTAGCCAATCTGATCGCTATGATGCAATATGTCAGAGTTGTTTTCATTAGCATTTCTCTAATCAATAGTGATTTAGAGCATTTTTTCATATGACAATAGATAGTTTGAACTTCTTCATCTGAAAACTGCCTGTTCATATCCTTTAACCATTTATCAACTGAGGAATGACTTGTATTCTTATAAATTTGTCTCAGTTCTCTCTATATTTTAGAAATGAAGCCTTCAGGCTATAAAACTGTGCATACATACCTTTTGATCCAGAAATATCACTACTAATTCTGTGTCCCAAAGAGATCATTAAAAAGGGGAAAGGACCCACATGTACAAAAAATGTTTATAGCAGCTCATTTTGTTGTTGTTAAGAATTAGAAATTGAGGGGATGCCCATCAATTGCAGAATGGATAAACAAATTATAGTATGTGATTCTGATGGAAAACTATTGTTTCATAAGGAATAATGAGCAGTCAGATTTCAGAAAAAAAAAAACAAAACCTGGAAAGACTTACATGAACTGATGCTGAGTGAAGTGAGCAGAACCAGGAGAACACTGTATACCATAACAGCAACGTTATGTGATGACCAACTTTGATAGTCTTAGCTCTTCTCAGCAATGTAATGATCTAAGACAATTCCAAAAGACCCATGATGGAAAATGCTATCCTCATAGAAAGAATTGTGGAGTCTGAATACAGATCAAAGTATACTATTTTCTCTTTTTTTTTTCTCATGGTTTTTCCCTTTTGTTCTGATTCTTCTTTCACAACATAACTAATGTGGAAATATGTTTTTTAAAAAATGAGGCCTTTATCAGAGATATTGCCTGTAAAAATTGTTTCTCAGCTTTCTGCTTCCCTTCTAATCTTGGTTGCATTGGCTTTGTTTGTGCAAACCCTTTTTAATTTAATGTAATCAAAATTATCTATTTTGTATTTCATAACGTTCTCTATCTTTTGTTCAGTCATAAGCTCTTCCCTTCTCCATAGATCTGACAGGTAAACTATTCCTTGCTCTCCTAATATGCTTATAGTATCACCCTTTATGTCTAAATCACGTACGTATTTTGTCCACAGCTCTCTTTAAAAAAGAATTTGTAAACATGTATCTCTCTTGAAAGAATAGTGTCTTTCCTCTCCAGAGGTTCTCTTATTCTGCTTCTCATGCAGGCAAAGTAATTATCTTCCTACCAGTTAAGAAAATGTTAGGTAAAATGATCAAAGCTTGAAACATGGGTTTAACCATATGATTCACATGCTGTGTCATTCCCTCCAATAACACTAAAATGATTAAACATTAAAAAATTTATGCTAATTTCAATGGAAAGTCATCATTGAAGCCATCCTACTGGAAGGATACAATTTGTACACCAATAAATATTAATACAAAGTGATTTCAAGAGGAAAACAATCAATCAATTGAAGGACATTGAGCATCTACTATATATCAGATATGGTGCTCAATACTGATGATCTAAGACAAGAGTGAAACAGCTTCCATCCTTAAGGAACTTATATTCTATTGAGAGGATGTGAAAAGGAGAGACAGAGAGAGAGAGAGAGGGAGAGGGAGAGAGACTTCTGTCTATGACTTCAACGATGACTTTCCATTGACATTAGCGTAAATCTCAGTTAGGTCTTCAGTATCTCTTTGCTACAGAATTGCAGTAGTCTTGGTACTTCTTGCCCAGATAGCTATATATTCTTATCCCTCTGGTCAATCCTAAACACTACTGCCAAAACACAAATCACAATTTGGATCACATTGCTTAAATTTTCTTTTTTTTTTCTTTTTTTATCTTTTTAATTTATTTTTAGTTTTCAACATTCACTTCCACAAGATTTTGAGTTGCAAATTTTCTCTCCATGTCATCCCTCCCCGTTCCCTAAGATGGCATGCATTCTGAATACCCCTTCCCCTAATCTGCCATCCCTTCTATCTTTCCCCTCCTTCTCTTATCCCCTTCCCCTTCTATTTTCCTATAGGGCAGGATAGATTTCTATATCTCATTTCCTGTATTCCTCATTTCCCAGTTGCATGTGAAAACAATTTTTTTAACATGTGTTTTTAAAACTTTGGGTTCCAAATTTTCTCCCTTCCTCCCTCCCCACCCACCATCATTGAAAAGGTAAGGAACTCAGTACAGGTTATACATGTGTAGTTATGCAAAACATTTCCATAGTAGTCATGTTGTGAAAAATTAACTATATTTTCCTTAATCCTATCCTGTCCCCCGTTTATTCAGTTTTCTTTTTTGACTCTGTCCCTCCTCAGAAGTGTCTGCTTCTGATTACTCCTTCCCCCAATCTGACCTCCCCTCTATCATTTCCCCCCTCTTGTCCCCTTCTCCCCCACCCCATTTTCCTGTAGGGTAAGATAGATGTCCATACCCAATTGAGTGTGTATGTTATTCCCTCCCTAAGTCAAATCCAATGAGAGTAAGGTTCACTCATTCCCTCTCACCTTCCCCCATTTCCCCTCCACTGTAAAAGCCTTTTCTTGTCTGTTTTATGTGAGATAATTTACTCCATTCTACCTCTCCCTTTCTCCTTCTCCTAGTATAATCCTCTCTCACTCCTTATTTATTCTTCAGATATCACCCCTTCATCTTCAACTCACCCTGTGCCCTCTATCTATCTATCTATCTATCTATCTATATACATACATATATTTTTTTCCCTCCAACTACCCTAATACTGATAAAGTACTCATGTGTTACAAATATCATCTTCCCATGCAGGAATGTAAACAGTTCAATCTTAATAAGTCTCTTATGATTTCATTTTCCTGTTTACCTCTTCATGTTTCACTTGAGTCTTGTATCTGAAAGTCAAATTTTCTATTCAACTCTGGTCTTTTCATCAAGAATGCCTGAAAG
Source organism: Vombatus ursinus (assembly GCF_900497805.2). Taxonomy (NCBI): domain Eukaryota; kingdom Metazoa; phylum Chordata; class Mammalia; order Diprotodontia; family Vombatidae; genus Vombatus; species Vombatus ursinus. Next base: position 3,602,745 of record NW_020940360.1, read on the forward strand.
TCCTCTATTTCATTGAATGTCCATTTTTCTCCTGAAGGATTATACTCAGTTTTTCTGGGTAGATGATTCTTGGTTGTAATCCTATCTTCTCTGCCCTCTGGAATATTATATTCCATGCCCTGCAGTCCCTTAATGTAAAAGCTGCTAAATCTTGTGTTATCTTGATTGTGTTTCCACAGTACTCGAACTGTTTCTTTCTGTTTGCCTGCAATGTTTTCTCCTTGACCTGGGTACTCTGGAATTTGGCTACAATATTCCTAGGACTTTTCCTTTGGGGATCTCTTTCAGGAAGTAATCTGTGGATTCTTTCCATTTCTATTTTGTCCTCTGGTTCTAAAATGTCAGGGTAGATTTCCTTGATAATTTCTTGAAAGATGATGTCTAGGCTCTTTTTTTTATCATGGTTTTCAGATAGTCCAATAATTTTGAAATTATCTCTCCTGGATCTATTTTCTAGGTCAGTTGTTTATCCAATTAGATATTTTACATTGTTTTCTATTTTTTCATTCTTTTGGATTTGTTTTACAGTGTCTTGATTCCTCATAAAGTCACTAGCTTCTAATTTCTCCATTCTAATTTTTAAGGAAATATTTTCTTCGGTAAGCTTTTGGACTTCCTTTTCCATTTGACCAATTTTGCTTTTTAAGGCATTCTTCTCTTCATTTGTTTTTTGGACCTCTTTTGCCATTTACGTTAGGCTATTTTTTAAAATGCTATTTTCTTCAGTATTTTGGGGGTCTCTTTAGCAAATGGTTGACTTGGTTTTCATGATTTTCTTGCATCACTCTCATTTCTGTTCCCAGTTTTTCCTCTACATCTCTTACTTGTTTCTCAAAATCCTTTTTCAGCTCTGCCATGGCCTGAAACTGATTCATATTTTTCTTGGAGGCTTTGGATGTAGGAGCTTTGACTTTGCTGTCTTCTTCTGGTTGTATATTTTGATCTTCCTTGTTACCAAAGAAAGATAATATAGTCTGCCTTTTTTGTGCCTTTGTTTGCTCATGATCCCAGCCAATTACTTGAGTTTCAAACTCTTTGTCAAGGTAGGGGTCTGCTTCCAGTGTGGAGAATGTACTGTCCCAAGCTTAAGGGGTTTTGTGCAACTCTTTTCAAAGATACTTCTAGGGACCTGTAAATTTTCTGTTCTTCCAAGGTACTATGATAAGGGGTGAGGTATTTCCTCTTTTCCTGGCCTGTGCTCTGATCTATGAGTGACCACAAGTACTCTTTTCTGCCTTGGAATTGTGAAGAGGATTTCCTCTCCATCACCACCACTACATGCTCCACCACACCAGCACTCCTCCTCACCTCAGGACCACCACCCACAACTGTGACCCAGATCCAAGCACAGGCAAAGCAAAAGTATCCTGCACCAGCAAAGAGATCCATGCAATCCCCCTCTGATCAACCACTAGATTCCCTCTCAGTCTGTGAGCCAGAAGCTAAGGAAGCAGCTGCCACCCCAGGGCCAGGCACTGGGAACTGGGGCTGGGATCAAGCTTCTCTCTCACCGCAGTCACAGACTTTTCCTACTGATCTTCTTAATTGTCTTTTGCATTTGTGGGTTAAGAAGTCTGGAAACCACAACAGCTGTCCATGATTCAGTCCTCTGAGGGCTGGTCCAGGTTTGCTGAGGCCTGTTTTGCCTGTGCGCCCATGCCAAACTGCGTTCTTCTCCATGCCGGGTGCAATATACCTTTCTGATCAGCCACCCAAGCTGTCTTGTGGTGGAAATTTGTTTCCCTCTGTCCTTTTATGGTTTCTGCTGCTTTAGAATTTGTTTAGAGCCATTTTTATAGGTATTTAGAGGGCTTTGGGGGAGACCTCAATCAAGTCACTGCTTTTACTCTGCCATCGTGGCTCTGCCTCCTGCATTACCTCAATTTTCAAAACATTTTATTGGCTCACCATTGTCCTACAAATAAAGTAGTTGCTCCTTAGCACGGCAATTGAATACCTTAGCAATTTTGCTTCAAATGATTTTTAGAATATGGTACCATTCACATAACCTAAGCTCCAGCCAAAATAGGACTGTTATCTATTCTTTAAGTCTATCTTATGTTTTTATGCCTCATTACCTTGCCTTGAATTTCTTTCCCCTCCTTTTACTGCAACCCTTGGGAGGATCAAAATCCTATCTATCTTTCTAGGCCCCCAAAGCTCACAGAGTACTTTTTTAATGCCTATCTAAGCATTTATCATGGCACATTACTTAGGAAAGCTCTGTATATCTGATATATATTGCCAGAGTACTGTG